>NW_023397602.1:0-20921 GCF_007474595.2 Lynx canadensis | reverse complement strand
AATTTCCATACATAACGTATGCCTTGCACAGAAGTTAACTCAAAGTGGGTCGCGCTCTTAAACGGAAAACCTGAAACTATAAAACCTCCTAAGGAAAATGTCTGAGGAAATTGGTGATCTTGGGTTAGGCAATATTTCTTAGACATGATACCAAAAGCACTGTCCCTAAAAGTAAGTAATCGATGAGGGGACTCCATAAATTTGAGCATCTGCTTTTTGAAAGACATTGTTAAGACGGTGAGAAGACAAGCCACATGTCAGAAGGAAGTAGTTGCAAATCACGCGATGAAAAGGGACTTGATGTGGAATACACACACAGACACAATTCAGAGAAGAAAAGAGATGAGCCAGTAATCATGAGCTCGTTACATTCCTGTGTACATCCTAACAAGCACATGCCCATATACAGGCTTTTCCGCAAGCATTCATTACATATTCGTTATAGCCATAAGCTGGAAATTAACCACACGTCCACCATCAGGAGAAAGGATAAACAAATTGTGGTATACCCATATAACGGAATACTATTTGACAATAAAAAGGAAATGAGCTATTGCCACATACAGATTAATATAAAAATAATTGCATAGCGGTGCCTGGGTGACTGAGTCGGTTAAGCACCTGCCTCTTGATTTCGGCTCAGGTCGTGATCTCCCGGTTCATGAGATTGAGCCCTGAGTTGGGCTCTGTGCTGACAGCGCGGAGCCTGCTTGGGATTCTCCCTCCCTCTCTCTCTGCCCCTCCCTCACTCATGTGGGTGCCTGTGTGTGTGTGTTCTCTCTCTCAAAGTAAATAAGCATTTTAAAAAAAATAACAATAATTGCATTAAGTGAAGGCAGGCAGGCAGAAAAGAGTTCATACTTCGTGATCCTATTTCCATAAAGTTATGGAAAGTGCAAATTAGTCTATTTTGCCAGCAAGCAAACCAGTGGTGCTTTGGGAATGGGTGTCAGAGGGGTTACGAAGGGGATGAGGAGACTTTTGGAAGCATAGGGTCTATTCATTATCTTGTCTTTGTTTCACAGGTGTGCCTATGTCAGACTTATCAACCTCTATACCCTAAATATGTGAAATTCGTTATGTGCCAATTATATCCCAATACAAATACTAAACAATACCAAAGAACATGATACTCAGAGAACCTGACCCAGGGATGTCTTGATAGGACTTTTATGAAGATGTATATGTGCTGGGATGTTCACTCTGGCGTTGTTTGCAATGTCAACGTCTTGGCAAACTAGCCAAATGTCACAACATAAAGATCTCTTAGTAAGAAAGTTGTTAAAATAATAAACAGTATATCCATACAATGGACTGTGGTCCATCCATTTAAAACTTCTTTATGTGCTGAAGTAAGGTGATGTCCAAAACCCACAGTCACACAGGGACAGCTGGGTGACTCAGTTGGTTAAGTATCCATTTCTCGATTTCGGCTCAGGTCACGATCTCACAGTGTCATGGGTTTGAGCCCTGTGTCGGGCTCCACATAGACAGTGCAGAGCCTGCTTGGGATTCTATCTCTCCCTCTGCCCCTCCCCTGCTTGTGCTCTCTTTCTCTTCCTCAAAATAAATAAATAAACTTAAAAAAATTGTTTTTAATTTTATATATACAGTCCAACATATATATTAGACACCAAGAAGATTGGTGATCTCTGTTATAAATTTAGATCTGGATAGATTGATGGATGGAAAGATAGATAGATAGATAGATAGATAACATTTCAAAAAGAATATCCAAGAACTTAGTTACTGTGGTTGCTTCTGGGGAAGAGAAGCTGGACCACTGGTCTTAGGGAGAGAAAGGAAACTCAGTTTTTACCACACATAGACTTGTAATTCTCATCGTTTAAGCATGTGCAAGTATTGCCAATTTTTTAAGGTACCAAAAATATCAAAATCATAAAAGTTAAAAAATGACTGAAGATTAGAGTCTCCCTGGACATATGCACGTTGGCAGCATATTTCAGTGTTTGGCATAGGTGTGCCAGTCTACAGTTAGGGTAGACTAGGATGCGTTGCCGTAACGGCAGCCCCGAACGTGTCACGAATCAACACCTCAGACGTGTAGTTTTCATTCATTTATGTAAGAGTCCTGCTTAAGCGTTCAGATCACGCGGGCAGCTTTTCTGCCCAGAACCATCCAGAGACGCGGACTGTTTCCATCTTCTGGCTCCCCCTTCCCTTAGGGTCTTATAACACGCCTAAGCATCCGGCAGAAGGGAAAAAAGGGAACGGAGAGGCAAGCCTGGGAGGCTTTATGGACCACCCTTGGAAGCGGCTCCCATCGTGTCTGCTCTCATTGGACGGACTCTTATATGACCACACCCACTGCAAGGGAGTCTGGGAATTGTAGTATTCCTGGTGCGTGGGAGGGAGGAACAATGGATTTGGTGGAGAGCCAGTCGTCTCTAAGAGCCATGGTGTATCTCACCAGCCTTCAGAAATAGACACGGAATCAAAGGTTTGCAGCCTTCCCGCAGGAATGCAGCCCGGTGCATGGTTTCAGGTCCCCTCTGCACTCCTCGGGCTCTGTCCCAGCATCTGCCATCTGAGCCCAGACTTCTGAACTGTCAGTGGAGAGGCTTTAAATAGAAGCAGCCTCCGGCGGCTGACAGAGCATAATGAGGCTGGAAGGCAGAAGACCTGGGTCCTTGTCTGCATTGTAATTATCTGAGTCTTGTTTCTTTGTAAAATGGGGTAATGCCATTTTTATTCCCGGGAGGGTTTGAGCTCTGCCTTGGTAGTTCAGTCTTTAGCGGTAGGTGAGGACGGGGAGAAATCGAGGAAAGGGGGAGGAAGCTAACGGAAAGAAGGAATGAAGGAAGGAATCTTAATTAAAAAAATTTTTTTAATGTTTTATTTATTTTCGAGAGAGAGAGAGAGAGAGAGAGAAACAGAGAGACAGAGAGCACGAGCTGGGGAGGGGCAGAGAGAGAGGGAGACACAGAATCTGAAGCAGGCTCCAGACTCCGAGCCGTCAGCACAGAGCCCGACGCGGGGGTTCGAACCCATGAGCTGTGAGATCATGACCCAAGCTGAAGTCGGTGGCTTAACCGACTGAGCCGCCCAGGCACCTCCTAGGGAATCTGAATTATTACGACAACTTCTCTGTCTAGTTACTCGTTAGGCATTAACTGTTTTCATTCTCAAGACAATGCTGTGGAATGTCACTATCACAAGCCCCATTTTGTAGGTGAGGAAACTGAGTCTCGAGTGGTAAAGTCATTTGGCAGGGTCACTTCACTCTCAGGGTCACACGACTAGCATGACAGAGCTGGGATTGGAACCCAGATATTTATGACTCCAAACCCTGAAACCCCGTGCTCCGTGAAACGCCCGGTGCGATGCCGCCCTCGGGCTTTTGCGTAAATCCACTTTCTTTGCTAGAGCTTTGGATCAGAATCCCCTCTCTGCTCATAAACACGCTGGCCTGGAGAGGTGGAGGGTACTCCTTCTGTTGATTTAATATTTTGGAGGAAATAGGTTTATGACCTAAATATATCTCTCCCTGTTAAATGTTACAGCTTCTCCGAGCTTCACATTTGGCTTAACGTTGCTTTACGGTTGGTTTGGAGTCTGTGCGGTGGGTTTGGCTGGGGTCCTCCCGAGGCATTGCTGCCCACTTCTGAATTCCCCTGCCACAATTTACCCTAAGTCTTATTGTGTTCGTATCTGGATTAGAGGTTGCATTTTAAAGCATGTAATAGAAAGCTCAATTACGCTGACCAAACAAAAGAGAGGTTTCCTTTTCTCAAGTAACCAGAAATCTGGAGGGAGTCATCCTGTGGCTTATTCAGCAGTTCTGTGATACCAACCGTATCTCAGGCTCTCTCTGCCTTGTCTTTCTACCATTCCCAGCCTATGGAATTTGGCCTTATGCCTATTACCTCACGGCCCCGAAGTGGCTGCCACGCCTCCTGAAATAGCACCCAGATTCCAGGCAGGACAAAGGGCCAAGCATGAAGGGAAAATGCGAAAAGAGCAGGGGAGGGGCAGAGAGAGAGAGAGGGAGAGAGAATCCCAAGCGGACTCCCCACTGGCAGCGCGGTGCCCGACGCGGGGCTCGAACTCACGAACCGTGAGCTCGTGACCGGAGCCAAGACCAAGAGTCAGACGCTGAACTGACCGAGCCACCCAGGCGCCCCCTGTTTCCTTTCAAACCCAGAAACTTCACCCGCCGTCTTCTGGCGCATGTGTATTAGCCAAGACCAAATTGCGTGAGAACCCTCGTCTGCAAGGAAGTTTGGGAAGTGAGCGTTTTTCAACACGCACCTTGCGGGCCGGGACTTATTTGGGATTTTATTAGTAGTCGAGAGAGCGGGTCCTGGAGCAGGAAGCTGCTGATATCTGCCACGATCTTCTAAATACCTTCCAGATGTGTCCACTTCCGTTTATCAGCGCTGGCGCTTCAGGCCGTTGCTGTTTCTCTCTCGGACTCTGAAACAGCTTCTTGTTTGGTGTTTCCACATTCCCTCTTGGTTCCCCCACCCCTACCCCCCACACATAATCTATTTTCTACACTGTGGCCAGAGAGATCTTTATAGGCCATAAATCTGACCATGTCACTCCCCTGCAGGATAACGTATTGAGTTAGTACTATGTGCTTTATGTCTTTGCTGCCGGTAAAGAAAAAATGAGGATCACCCGCCCCCCTTCTCCTCAAAATTGAGGTGCAAGGACACTTTTAATTGAGTCTGAGCAACCTGGGGCTTCTTCTGCCCAAGGGTAGAGCGGGGGAGCCGCAGGGATGCCTGGGGTGCGGAGACAGAAGCGACCTCAGGCGGGAGAGCGTTTCCCAAAGATGTGGGCTGGGGACAGGGTTTGGGGGTCGGCTGCATCAGAACCTTGAACGCTGACTCCTAGCGGTTCCCTTGGGAAGTGGCCGACTGAGATGCAGAATGGCCACGTGGTTGATCAAGGGGCACTGGGCTGAGACGCTGAGGTATGGACGGACAGCTTCGAGGGGCCACGAGGAGTTGCCAAAGGAACCCACATTTAGGCAAGGCCAGCCTTGCGGGCCTGCGACCTGTGCATTTACGCAGAGCCCCTCACCGAGACCCTGGCGCTTGGTCGAATGCATTTCTGTCGCCATCTTAAAATTCTCGATAACCTTTGAACGGCAGACCCCACATTTTCATTTGGCACAAATTCGGTCGCTGGTCCGATCCTTCGGGGAGCTGGGCAAGGAGCCCCGTTGATCACTGAGGCCGAGCTTCCTTCCAGGCGAGCGGTCAGAGTCCCGCTGAATTGGATGATTGGGCCAAAGGGAAATGAGACGGTATTTCTTGTGCCTGAGTACGGTGGGGGTGTGCAACTCATTCCTGTTTTACCTTCAGAGGTCCCTCCCGATGCTCAGGAAACACTCTACTTCCCCAGCGACCACGCAAAGCAGAGTCAACAGAAATGCAAAGGTCTACAAAGCTGATGTTTTGTTACTGCGAGAAGAAACTGTGTGATTCTCTCAGGGGAAGAAGGGTGGAGAGATGAGAGGCAGGGAAATACGTCCCGGGGCAAACGCGCACCCCCTTTTCCGTTCCAGAAGCCCAGGAGGCTGCATTCAGAGGCAAAGGTGCTTTATACCTCATTCTCTTGGATCAGGTCGCATATGCACATTTCTGAAGCAGTCACTGTGGCCAGGGGAACAGGTGCACTGACGGGCTTCTTAAAGCCAGCCCTACCAAGGGCCTTCTGGGTAAAGGAACTTGTCATCTTTCTGCTCACGCTGGTTTCTACTGGGTTTTCTATTTGCAACCAATGGGCTTGCTTCGCCTGGAATCCAGGTCTTAAGGAGTCCTACTTCTTTCCACTGAACTCAGTCTCTCCCCCACCGTTCACCAGTTCTGAATAAGAATGACCCCGTAAAGAGGTCAAGGCCAGAACGAGCCTGTATCCCTCTGGCCCCTACCCAAGGATCCTGGATGAAAAGCATCCTAGATTCCCCTCCCCTCCCCTCTCAATAGCCTGTTCCCGTCAACATGATTCCCCCCTCGTTTTACCATTTAATAAGAAGTATTTTAAAAGATTTAAAACACTTAAGTAGGTTAATTATTTTCAAAAAAGGACAGCAAAGTTTTCAAAACTGCTTCTGTCAGTGAATTTAAAATACGATAAATAATTTAGGGCCCAATTTTCTCTCCACAATGAAGAATTAAGAAGCTTCAGTCTTTCAAAATATTCTCTTTTTCAGAAGCTACAAATTCTTCCTCTCCTCTCTCTGTCCTCCGAACTTGATAGGACAGGAACCCACAAAGATGTGGGACTGAAATTCCCTTTCCAGCAGGAAACATTTCTTTTTTCTTTGGTTTTGCTTTTTGTTTATTCATTTATTTTGAGAGAGAGAGAGAGAGAGAGAGAGAGAGAGAGAGAGTACATGAGTGGAGGAGAGGGGCAGAGAGAAAGGGAGAGAAAGAATCTCAAGCAGGCTCCATGCTGTCAGTGCAAAGCCCTACGTGAGACTCAAACTCACGAACCGTGAGATCACGACCTGAGCTGAAATCCAGAGTCAGATGCTTAACCGACTGAGCCACCCAGGTGCCCCCAGGAAACATTTCTTTTTTTTTTTTTTTTTTTTTAAATTTTTTTTTTTCAACGTTTATTTATTTTTGGGACAGAGAGAGACAGAGCATGAATGGGGGAGGAGCAGAGAGAGAGGGAGACACAGAATCGGAAACAGGCTCCAGGCTCTGAGCCATCAGCCCAGAGCCCGACGCGGGGCTCGAACTCACGGACCGCGAGATCGTGACCTGAAACATTTCTTTTTAATTGGGGGTGTTTTCAGGGATATTCACATTTTCCCTTTGTGAGTGAAAGAGACGAGATATTTATGGCCATTTTGCAGAGGCAAAAACTGAGACCCAGTAAGGTTAAGCAACCGAACCGGGCAGGTACAATAATCTAAATAAATGCACGTCTACAGACAAGCGGATTTCTCTTCTCTGGAGGAGAAGGACCTAGCTTCATTCTGAAGGGTCAGCTCAGTCAGGGGAGAGCAGGACACATAGCTCATTGGGGGGGGGCACACAATGATGGGGAGGACGGAGTTTCAAAGCAGGTGCAAGCAGGGCTGGGCTGGGGAGGCAGCCAGCGCTCGCTGCGGTGAGAACTCCTAGCATTGAAGGCACACATGGAGGAAGACACAAACGGGAGCCCAGAAAGATCTAGAGTCGAGGAGGAGCCATAGAGTATAGTTGTAGTGGGACGGGTCCAGGAGGAAGAGGAGAGGGCGTGCCCCAACCCTGACTTTGCTGTCTTCCTAACTGGAAGGCGGTGGGGGGTGGGGGGGAAGGGAGCAGGGAGAGGCAGTCCCAGGGGACAGCCTCCTGGGCCACAGGGCAGAGCACAGAAGAGTAGAGTGTGGACCACAATGGGTGGGTGGGGCGGGGGGCAGATGACCCACACTGTGGTCACGATCCTTTCAGCCTTAAAAAAAAAAATCACTCTCTTTCAGACTCAGCTGAACTTTATTGTTTCCCACTGGTACACCCCCTCCCCGGGGTAAGACATACCCATTTTACAGATGAGGAAACTGAGGAAGTTGAAGAGACCTTCCCCGAGTTATAGAGACTAAATGGCAGAGGAGGGAGGTAAAACAGGTCTCAGGATGACTAACAATCATCGGTACCTCTTTGCGAGGCAGGGGGAAAGAAAAGAAGGGAAGGAGAGAGAGCCAGAGGGAGATCATGTTTGCAGCCTATGCTCCTTGTGGGAGATGGCAGTTCTTAGGCTCCCTGTCACGCGGTGACATGCTACTTGTGCCCTGGGGAGCGCTCAGGTGCCTTGGGGGACCCCTCCCCTTTTTACTTAGCTAACTCTTCCTGTATCTGAGGTACACACACTGGGATGAGGTGTCAGACCTCTGATAGTTTTCGTCTCAAAGATCTGTGATCTAAAGTTCTTGGGCACCTAACGCTTTCCTACTACTTTTGTTGTAAACTGTTTCCAGTTTTATTGCGATGTAATTGACAGGTAATATCGTATTAGTCCAAGGTGGGCAACATAATGGTTTGACTGTAAAATAATCACCACATTAAGTTTCCTTAACATCCATCGCTCACATAGGTACAGGTTTTTTTTCTTGCAGTGGAAACTGTTAAGGTTCACTCTCTTAGCAATTTTCAAGTACACGATGATGCAGGCTTGTAGCTGGAGTCACTGTGCCGTGCATTGCTTCCCCATAACCTATTTATCTTATAACTGGAAGTTTTTACCTTTGAAGCACCTTCATCCATTTCCTCCACCCCCTGCCTCTGGCAAGCACCAATCCGTCCTCTGTATCTAGGAGTTTGGATTTTCTAGATTACAGACATAAATGAGATCATACAGTATTTGTCTTTCTCTGTCTTGTTTTCCTTAGCATAATGCCCTAAAGTTCCATCCATGTTGTCGCAAATGGCTGGATTTCATCTTTTTCTGGGTGAATAATATTTCAGTGTGTGTGTGTGTGTGTGTGTGTGAGTGTGTGTGTGTGTGTGTGTCACACTTTCTTTATTCATTCCTCGTTAGACACTTAGGTTGTTTCCATGGCTTGGCTACTATAAATAATGCTGCCGTGAATATGGGGGGGGTGCAGACAGATGTCTTCTTGGGAGAGTGATTTTATTTCCTTCGGATATACACCCAGAAGTTAAATTGCTGGGTCATATGGTAGCTCTATTTTCGTAGAGCCATTTTTCTCTGGTGGTTGCACCAATCTACTATTGCATATAGAATCTTGGTGGTTCTAGTGTTTTCTGGCTGTCGCTTATGGTGCGTTGTTTCCTCTTCATACTGTGATTGTTGGGTTGGGAACTTATCTTCAGTAGAGCTTTATCCGTGGGAATCCTGTGTGGTCTAGTGTGGTGGCATGTCTGCCCAGAGCAATATTATTTTTACTCCTTTCAGGTTGCCCAGGGGATAGCAACAACTCGGGGTTGGTTTTAATGTTCATTGATCAGGGGAGTCCGGGGCAAACTCAGACCTAAACCTCTGTGAGGTTCCTCACGGAGGCTTCCTTGTCACTCCCCGTGCTGGTGGGTACTATCGTTCTGGTTCGTGTCTTCTCTGGGATGTAGCCCCTCTTCCTCTCCTATTTTAGCATACATCTATGGCCCAGTCCCCTCCCTTCCTGTGTCCCAAACCTTATCTTCAGTTCCTCCACATGCGTGAACCCATCCTCTCTGATCATCAACAGGCCATACATTCCATGAACAAAGGCAGTATCATCTCAGCTCTTGTCTCCCCTCCTCACTTGCACTGCTCCCCCCCCCCTCCCCAGGGACTCCTCGTACTTTTTTGTGAGCGAGGCATGCATTTAAAAGGATGTTTATCGGGGCGCCTGGGTGGCGCAGTCGGTTAAGCGTCCGACTTCAGCCAGGTCACGATCTCGCGGTCCGTGAGTTCGAGCCCCGCGTCGGGCTCTGGGCTGATGGCTCAGAGCCTGGAGCCTGTTTCCGATTCTGTGTCTCCCTCTCTCTCTGCCCCTCGCCCGTTCATGCTCTGTCTCTCTCTGTCCCAAAAATAAATAAACGTTGAAAAAAAAAATAAATAAAAGGATGTTTATCATATTTATCCCTGATTTCTAGGTGTTTGATTCCAAGAGGGGGTTTTCAAGTTATCATCTCTTAAATTTTTCTGGAAATGGTTGACCTCTGGTTTTGTTTGAAGAAGGGGTTCCATGCCTAACACAGTGTGTGAGACCCAGTGATCTAGTCCAACATCCTTCGTTTTGCAAAGGAGGAGATCTCCGTGTTTCAGCCTAGGAACATATTGAATCACAGGGTGTTGCCTTCGAAAATCAACCTCCCATGGTTCGACTGAATACAAGTCACACAGTGACTCAACGCACGGCATAGCCAGGTGGAAAGAAAAATTTAGGAATCACCCAAGGGAAGGAGTCTCGAATTCTGGTCCAAGGACCAGCTCCAATAGAATTGCTTGAGAAGCATAAAATATCACACACACTCCCAGAGATTCTGACGTGTAGCTTGGAAATATCACATCTTCCAGAAGGCTCTGGTGCACGGCCCTGTTTGAGAACCTCTGACTGGGAACAGTGCCACACCCCAAGCCCACACGATCACCCTGCCTTGGCAAGGAGTTGTCCTGACTCTGCTCACACAATTCCAGTGGCATGCAACTCATGACCTCAAACTTTCTGACTCAGGTAGCAGCAGCTAAGGCAGATGAGAACATGGGGTGTATTCTCGAAGGTCTGGCGTGCCCTCAGACGTAGGGAGCTGAACAGAGAAGCAGTTAGACAATGCTTGCCAGAATTTTCCTCCTGTCACTTTGTATAATTGGAAACAGAAAGTTCTCCTTCTAACTCTGCTTCTGGAAAGGTTATGATCAACACGTTTCCTGGGTCCTGTCTCAAGAATTCCTCCCGTCAGGTGCTGTTTGTACCACCTGTTTTCAATTCTTGTGAAGGATTTCACTTGGGAGCTTTTCAGCTCTCTGGCGAGGAAGGGGGGGGGCGTGGGACCGCATCCCCTTAGGACTTGGGCGTCGAGAAGACAGCAGGACTGTGTGGACGGGAGTGTGAGACGTTCTACTTGGTGCATCGGGAGCAGCGGATAGTGTCACTTCCCGTCCCCCTGGGGGATGGGGCTCGGACGAGGGTGGTGTAAACGGAGGCAGGGGACTCTTACTATTGCTACTTGGCATGTCCTGGGCCTGACAGGAGCTCAAGATTTGGCCTCTGATGACAGGCCCCCAGCGTGTGTGTGGTGGAGGTGTGGGCGTGGTTTCCCCACTTGCTGTAAGTTGCTTGCTTGTGCCCTTGTCACTGGGGCCATAGCTTGTGTCTCAGGCTGGAGGGCACTTCTCCTGCTCTGTCGTCCTCTTGCCGTGTGGTCGGGAACCAGAGAAACTGTGTGTGTGTGTGTGTGTGTGTGTGTGTGTGTGTGTGTCTCCCACCTGTCCCACATGGCTGTTTGCTCTTCCTCTCCACTGTGGGCCCCCGCTGTCAATGTCACCTGCCGCTCCTAGATCCCCACCTCCAAAGTCTCTTCTATGAGCTCCGAAGGAGATCAGAAAACGAAGTTTGTTCGAATTCTGTGGAGCCCATGACTAAGCAGTCTTAGAGGGAACAGATGGGCTCGTGACAGCATCTGGCTGCCGGAGGGCCCTCCTTCCCTGTCTGTAGGTCGGCTGAGCCCAGGTAGGTGATGGGTGACAGCGACCCGTCTTCGCAGACGAACCTTATCCTATAACAGATCGTGTAAAATTCGGTCCCGGGAAGAGCAGTAGTTGCCTCACCAGTGTCTCTGACCCTTTACAGAAAGGATCAGTTCAGCCTCTTTCAAGTGGGATCTTCCCTCGGGTACTTGAGGACTCACGCATGCAGAAACCGGAGGCAGAAATACCTAAAAATAGTACGCTGTATGCCCCTGGCTCAGACACTGCTCGGAGAGGGAGAGAAACAGCCCAACCAGATCATTAAATCCAGAAGATTCTTTAGGGTTGACAGAGTCAACATTGCAGCCTAGGATTTGCTCCTAGGATCCCCGGAAAAACACATGACACCTAGTCCCTTGTTTCAAGAACTTCCGCAATCCGTAGGATCGTTGGCGTCGGCCGTCTAGTCAACCCCCTGCCGCTAAGATAGGGTCCTCACGCTCGACGACTACCGCGTGAGGCTGGCCCAGGAACAGCTCGGAGACGAGGATGTGGACGCACATAGGTGTGCCGGGGAGCAGACTCTAGGAGGCAGGCCCCCCCCACGTGCCTGCACAAGAAGGGCGAGCAGTGCTGCGCATGCCTGCATGGCAGTGTCGAGTGGGGTCCCGTGGGCCTGCTCAAAGGTGGCGAGTGGGGTGGGTGGTGAGGGGATGGAGGTGGAAGCCTTCAGAACCTTCTACAGTCATTTAGTAATTTTTAAGAGGCAGTCAAGAGCAAGTCCTCCTGTGTTGGCGTCCACACACGGTACCAGTTTCCCCAGTATCCCTCCCCTTAACCCTGTGGGTTGGGACTCAGTGAGAGCCTTACCCTCCTGTCTTACATGTCTGAAGTCGTTCAAGATTCATCTGAGGATGCTCGCGGCCCTCGTACCCGAAGTAGAGCCTAGCCATCGAATCCTTAGTTATTAGCAGGGGTCACTTCTGATATAGGTGCTGTCGCTGTGGAGCTGATATCCCCTGTTCTGGGGGCAGCCCTGGGCTCCTACCAGCCCTTGGTGCCAAAGTCTCTAACAGGGAGACTGTGGCTTCGTATTTAGCCTACAGACAGTTTTGTTTGGTCTCCAAAGTGTCTTAAAATACGTGAAACCACTTTTTGCAGATGACATGATATCATACATGGAAAACCCGATAGACTCCAGCAAAAGTCTGCTAGAACTGATACATGAATTCAGCAAAGTTGCAGGATACAAAATCAATGTACAGAAATCAGTTGCATTCCTATACACTAATAATGAAGCAACAGAAAGACAAATAATGAAAATGATCCCCTTCACAATTGCACCAAGAAGCATAAAATACCTAGGAATAAATCTAACCAAAGATGTAAAAGATCTGTATGCTGAAAACTATGGAAAGCTTATGAAGGAAATTGAAGAAGATATAAAGAAATGGAAAAACATTCCGGGCTCATGGGTTGGAAGAATAAATATTGTTAAAATGTCAATACTGCCCAAAGCTATCTACACATTCAATGCAATCCCAATCAAAATTGCACCAGCATTCTTCTCAAAGCTGGAACAAGCAATCCTAAAATTCATATGGAACCACAAAAGGCCCCGAATAGCCAAAATAATTTTGAAGAAGAAGACCAAAGCAAGAGGCATCACAATCCCAGACTTTAGCCTCTACTACAAAGCTGTAATCATCAAGATAGCATGGTATTGGCACAAAAACAGACACATAGACTAGTGGAATAGAATAGATACCCCAGAACTAGATCCACAAAAGTATGGCCAACTCATCTTTGACAAAGCAGGAAAGAACATCCAATGGGAAAAAGACAGTCTCTTTAACAAATGGTGCTGGGAGAACTGGACAGCAACATGCAGAAGAATGAAACTAGACTACTTTCTTACACCATTCACAAAAATAAACTCAAAATGGATAAAGGACCTGAATGTGAGACAGGAAACCATCAAAACCCTAGAGGAGAAAGCAGGAAAAGACCTCTCTGACCTCAGCCGTAGCAATTTATTACTCGACATATCCCCAAAGGCAAGGGAATTAAAAGCAAAAATGAACTATTGGGACCTCATGAAGATAAAAAGCTTCTGCACTGCAAAGGAAACAATCAACAAAACTAAAAGGCAACCAACGGAATGGGAAAAGATATTTGCAAATGACATATCAGACAAAGGGCTAGTATCCAAAATCTATAAAGAGCTCACCAAACTCCACACCCGAAAAACAAATAACCCAGTGAAGAAATGGGCAGAAAACATGAATAGACACTTCTCTAAAGAAGACATCCAGATGGCCAACAGGCACATGAAAAGATGCTCAGCGTCGCTCCTCATCAGGGAAATACAAATCAAAACGACACTCAGATATCACCTCACGCCAGTCAGAGTGGCCAAAATGAACAAACCAGGAGACTATAGATGCTGGAGAGGATGTGGAGAAACGGGAACCCTCTTGCACTGTTGGTGGGAATGCAGACTGGTGCAGCCGCTCTGGAAAGCAGTGTGGAGGTTCCTCAGAAAATTAAAAATAGACCTACCCTATGACCCAGCAATAGCACTGCTAGGAATTGACCCAAGGGATACAGGAGTACTGATGCATAGGGGCACTTGTACCCCAATGTTTATAGCAGCATTCTCAACAATAGCCAAGTTGTGGAAAGAGCCTAAATGTCCATCAACTGATGAATGGATAAAGAAATTGTGGTTTATATACACAATGGAGTACTACATGGCAATGAGAAAGAATGAAATCTGGCCCTTTGTAGCAACGTGGATGGAACTGGAGAATGTGATGCTAAGTGAAATAAGCCATAGAGAGAAAGGCAGATACCATATGTTTTCACTCTTATGTGGATCCTGAGAAACTTAACAGAAACCATGGGGGAGGGGAAGGGGAAAAAAAGAGGTTAGAGTGGGAGAGAGACAAAGCATAAGAGACTCTTAAAAACTGAGGACAAACTGAGGGCTGATGGGGGGTGGGAGGGAGGGTAGGGTAGGTGATGGGTATTGAAGAGGACACCTTTTGGGATGAGCACTGGGTGTTGTATGGAAACCAATTTGACAATAAATTTCATATATTAAAATAAATAAATAAATAAATAAATAAATAAATAAATAAATAAAATACGTGAAACCAGTTGTCAGCATTTCAAATGTGTGGGGTATTCATACAAACTCTGGATTTCTGGCTTCTCTTGAAAAACCGGAAGACCTGGGAAGGTTGGAGTCCTAGTCCCATGTGCCAACAGTGGGCTGGTGCTGAGTAGCAGCTGGTCCCTTATTGGGGACACGGACTTCCCAGGTCACCAGTTTCCGCTGGGCTCCCTGACTCACTGAGAATCCTTCCCTGTCCTCCATGGGCGCTGGTGTTTACCACCCTTGCCCTGCCTTCCTCGACCCCTGCTCTGCCACCTTGACCTTATTTTTCTGCCCGTTTCTTTGCTTGTCTGCTGGACTGCAATGCTACCCTGTTCGTTCATCCCTCTGACTTTGGTTCTGCTATTTGGATTCTCTCTGGATTTTACCAGCCTTTTCCACCTAGGATGTAGGACTCTGTTTCCTGTTCTCTTTGCCATTTACCAAAGTTGTGCCATGAATGAACAGGAATTACGATCTTCTCCCCCACACCAGACTTTAAGTGCCACTTGCCACCCGGGATCCTGCTGCCTTTATCCACTAATGACCATGGACATTCTTGGATTTGATGCTTGGCTGGACTAGAGCCCCAGACAGTAGCGAACTTTGGTCTGTGTATGTTTGTACCACGGTCAATGTCCTTGGGAGAAGCACTAGGGTTTTACCTATCTCTGGAACTCCCCAACCCATCCACCTTGGGCTTCTCCACTTCCCACCAACCCATGCTGCTGAAATCCCAGCATGCTTTGCACTTGGATCCATTCAGGTTATTAACCTGAAATATATCATAATTGTCACCCTCACTCTGAGAAGGTGCAAACCATGCAATTCGAATTCTCTTTTCTGGTCTGAACCCAGCTCATTAGATCTGCTTCGAACCTGCTGTTAGAAAAGAAGACAGTGCCAATCTAGCAAGCAGACGTCATTTTTCTACAGTTTTTGTCATAGATATAGTTTTGTTTTGTTTTGTTTTGTTTTTTGGTTCTCTGTGCTTTTTTTTCTTTTTAAGAAGGATGAGGTATTAGAAGGAGGAGCGCCAGGTGATTTGGAACTTTGAGTGCCATCTGTTTCATTGACCAAGACTTTTGAGGTGGGAAGGAATGAAGGCAGAGAAAGTGATTTCTAAGAGCTTGATTCACTTTGCATCTCTCCTTGGACAATGCAAACTGCACATGATCAAGCTGCTTTTAGATGGAAAATGACTGATACAAGGACAGAAACAGATGAGTCACTTATTTTTGCAGGTTATTAACTGGATAGGGTTTGTTAGAATTACCGTGTCACAGAATTTGAAAATTAACTGTGACCCAACCCTGCCTTTTGCCGAAGAAAAAACAAAGCACAATATTCATTCATTCTTTGATTAATTAAACCAGTCCCGGCATTCACTGACACCCATTCACTGACACCCAGCATTCCTGGCTGGCGGGGACAGATTCCACAGAGATGGCAGTCACAGACTCCACCGAGACCCAATTTTTCAAGTTGGGAGACTGAACAGCAGGTGGGGTTGTGGTCAATACCTGCCTGGATTTGCGGCCAGATCTGCCCGGCTCAGATCCTAGTCCTACTTCTTCCCTGGCTCCTGACTTTGAGCAACTGATTCAAGCTCTCTAATGTAGGATGGACATAATAACGCCTTCCTTTGAGGAAATGCCATGAGTATTAAGGATGATTTGGGTAAACTGCTTGCTATATAGGAAGCTCAGGGACTGTAGTTAATATCTAAGTAAATAATTTCAATGAAAAGAGATGTGTGCTGGGAGTATAATAGAGGGACACCCAACTCATGCCAGGCAGCCTGGGAAGGCTTCCAGGAAGAGGGGATAAGAAGGCGTTACAACAGAGCTGGCAGCGTGGTGTGTGTGTGTGTGTGTGTGTGTGTGTGAATGTGTATTTGGTGAAGAATATGATCTATAAAGGAGTAAGGGAGGGATAGAGGTGAGGGAGCCAAAGGCAAAGTGATGGCGGAGTCAGGACAGCATAGGGGAGAAAAAGGGAAGATTTCAGGGAGGAGGGCATCCATTTCTTGAAATGGGTCCAGATCACTGGTGGATGTTACCCATATGACAACAACTTCAGGGGAAGAAAGGGTGGAGGGGAAGGTGAGGGTCAGCAGTTAGGTGGGCTTTGTGTGTTGGTGGGACTTCCGGGGGAGATGTCTCATAGGCAGTGGTGACGTTTGGACAGAGATGAAACCTAAGGAGATGAGACAGAGAGTTCTCAACACATGGATGATAGCTGAGGAAAGAGGTGAGGACAGAAGCTCACTGAAGAAGGGGAAGAGTGGGGACAAAGGAGGACCTGGGGTAGAACCCCAAGGAGCAATGCGTTTAGGGGCTCAGCAAAGGAGGAGGGGCCAAAGGAGAATGAGGAGGTGATGCTCAAACCAGAGGTTAACTCATTGATCCATGATATTGAGGAGTTGGGCAATTGTCAGGCTATAGAAATGGCTGGAACAAAATCTCAGATGATGATATGATATGATATGATATGATACGATGATATGATGATATGATTAATTTTCTCTTTCTCTTTCCTCTTCTTCTCCTCCTCCTTCTTCTTTTCCTTCCTTGTGCTGATTACACACTTGGGCAAGTTTTATCCTTGGGGTAGGAAGATGGCTTCAGTCAGCTCCAGGTTTGCATGGTTCCCAGCTCCTTCCCAGCAGACAAGAGTAGGATCCATTTACCCCATCAATAGTCCCATGCTGACTCCTGGGTCTCTCACAGCTGGCTGAGAACTTGGATCTTATACCCCCCGTGGACTGTAGGAATGAGTGCAACACCACCCAAGCCAACAGACTGAAAATGAATGAGGGATAATTCATTCATTAAAAAAAGTGAGAGGAAAAGGATGTTGTCCAGGCAAAAACCCAAGGTGTCTTCTGGAAAAGCAGGAAAGATAAAGTCTTAAAGTGAAAAATTGGCTGGATTTAGCATTATGAAAATCTGACCCTATTCATCCTTTGTTTTCTCTTCTTGCTCCAGCCCACAAACAACTTTGTCACGGACAAAGTCTGTGTTGGTGGGGGTTTGGAGACCAAAGGGTAAGGCGAGGACCCTGGCTTCTTCCAAGAGAACGTGCTCGTCACTTTTCTATTTTCATAAAGGGAGAGGAAAAAAATCTCCGAGTCCCCCTACTGTGGCAGAGCAAACATAACGGCGGCTCATGTTTCACAATTTGTGGAGCCGACTTCACATACTCTTGACAGTTCTATCATGTTTTAGATGCTGCGAAATATTTGTTTTCCTCTGTGAAGCTGGCGTGGCGAAAATCCACTTGCTTCTTGATTACTGATACTCTGTGCTAAGGTTTCTCAACCTCAGCCCTGTTGATATTTGGAGCAAGACGATTCTTTGTGGTGGGGCTGTCCTGTGCACTATAGGATGTTAGGGAGCAGCCCTGGTCTCTACCCACTAGATGCCATTAGCAAGCTCCCAGCTTTGACTACCAGACACGTCTCCAGGCATTGCCAAGTGTCCCCTGGGGGCCCAAATAGCCCCCGGTTGAAAACGATTGCTTTATACCTTGTTTTCTAGTCATGAAATGTGCTAGGAAGGCAGTGGAGATACGGAGGGCCAGGGAATAAGAATAAAGCACAAAAGGATAACTCTTGCCCCTTTGCGTAAGTTGACCTTGATGGAGCTGCACCCTGAGGACCGTCTGCCATAGCCTCTGACATTTCTCTCTCTTAGATCTCAGGAGAAGGAAGACACAGAACCTCACCCAGCTGCAGCATTATTAAAATTTAGGTCTAAAATGAGCTGCTTCTGATATAACAGGAGCTCTTCACTCATTGAATGGAAGAAATCTGCTGCCTATAAATAGCACAAGTGGCAGCCAAACCCTCTGAAAAACACTCAACATGCCAGTGTCAGAGGAAGATGTGTCCAATGCTTTAGACGCTGAAAATAAATACCACGAGTCGAAAATAAATGGCATTATTAGCATAAAGGGAGTTCCTAATTAACCAGCAATCGTCCATTACTGCAGCCTTCAATTCATTAAATTGCATAATTACATAAAAACTCAGTCGACACTTGATTCAGTCAGTGTATCTGGTATTGTCTCCTCAATAATTAGTCCTATAATTGTCAGTTTGACAGGGCAATTAAAAATGTTTGAAGACATTGTGTCAGCTTCCCCATGCGAGGCTGCACTCCATAGGACGCGTCTAGGAGAAACCTTCCATCTGGGCAGCTTGATGGCTCTGGCTCCTGGGATGAAGAGAAGGAAGTGTAAATGTTGGAAGGGTCAGAAATGAATGATCTGTGGCTTTCTGGGGGACTTTCTTCTATCTGGGCGAACTGAGTGTCTCTGAGTTCTGTGTCTCTAACTGCTGGGTGGTGGAAGAGGGGAAGGAAGCCAGTAGTAGGGGTTGTATGTGAATGGGCGGGGAGAAATCTGATTCTGGGTTTGACTGTGTAGACATCAACATTCAGAGTGTTGGTTCTTAGGAATGAGGACCACAGTCTAAGATATTCAATGTCAGGCTGGCTGACAGCATCCTGGCCTGGAGTTTCAGTCTGATTCGAATCAGGAGATCTGTTGGTACATGGCAACATGGGAATGCCGTCCCACATAGGAAGGAGATGGTCAGCCAGTTGGTATGGGCTCAGGATCCCCAGGTTTATATATTTGTGTGGGTGAGGGAGCCAATGGTTCACCAAGTTCTTGGTGCTGAGGACACACCTCAGGCACAAAGACATCAGATCTATGACCACAAAACTGATTATAGTCCCTACCTCACTGGTAAAGCTGTCTCGGTGGCCCCTTCAATGGTCCCAATTGGCTCAGGAACTAGGGGTGATAGTTCCCCAGGCCCTCCTGCTGCGTGGGGTTGGGGAACACCCAGGTCATTTGGATGGGTTGGACTCTACATGGTTAACACTTAATTATTCCGGTCTGCACAGAACTGAGAAAGCCCAGCATAGGGTAAATCATCTCCAGCAACATGTCTTAAGATTCCTAGGTAGCTGTCCCAGATTTCCCTTGCTCTTACACCCTATCTGTTTCTTGCTTGGCTTCTAAAACTAGTGAGGAAGGTGAGCTTCCTCCTCTTAGAAATAGCAGCAGATGAATATGTTGACAAGACAGAGACGCAAACTGAAGGGGGATGTCAGATGTCAGAGAGCACGGTCCGTGAAAGGAAGAATGTTTTGACCAACACTACATTCTTGGATCATGACCCAATTGGGTCTAATCCACATAGGAACTCTCTTTTCTTGGGATGGGATTGAAAGGAGGGCTGGAAATTTCTACCCACATTTTCTATTCTCGATTCTCTTATTGACCAGGGCTGATCAGCCAGGTGTGTTGCTGTCCACTCCCCAAGCCCTCAACCAGGTGAAGAGAACGATGGAGTCCCAGCACACTCTTCCCTGCTCTTCTGTGAGGTTCTTCTCTGATATATACAAGTGACTCTGAATATGTCAATGCGATGAATGTTCTTGCATTTTTTGTGACTTTGTCACAAGACTCTAATTGTGTACCAGTTCATTAGTTCAACTAAGGCCATTCCAGGGTTACTGTAGAGTAGAACACAGTTACCGCAGAGACTGCTCTCACCCTAGGGCTTCTTAGGCAGAGGCATGCATAAGACCTCATCCCAGATCTAGTGAATCAGCATAGGAGCACACACAGACAATACTTGAAAGTTTTAAGTTTAAAAGGAAAAACTAGGGGCGCCTGGGTGGCGCAGTCGGTTAAGCATCTGACTTCAGCTCAGGTCACAATCTCGCGGTCCGTGAGTTCGAGCCCCGCGTCAGGCTCTGGGCTGATGGCTCAGAGCCTGGAGCCTGCTTCTGATTCTGTGTCTCCCTCTCTCTCTGCCCCTCCCCCGTTCATGCTCTGTCTCTCTCTGTCCCAAAAATAAATAAACGTTGAAAAAAAAATTAAAAAAAAAATTAAAAAAAAAAAAAGGAAAAACTATTAAGATTTGTTAGTATTCAGAGCCTCCTCTCTGCCCCACTATGTGTTCTGACATTAATCACTCCTCATGCTTTCTCAGCCTCCAGTTCCCTCAAAGGTGGGTCTGGGCCCTTTTCTGTAAGTCAGGGTAGTTATGAAAGAGTGAGGAATTTCTGATGTAATTTTCTATCTATCTATCTATCTATCTATCTATCTATTGTCTATATCTATCTATCTATCATCTATCTATCTATCTATCTATCTATCTATCTATCTATTGTCTATATCTATCTATCTATCATCTATCTATCTATCTATCTATCGTCTATATCTATCTATCTATCTATCTATCTATCTATCTATCTATCTATCATCTATCTATCTATCTATCTATCTATCATCTATCATCTGTTTATATGTAAGACATAGACCCACATCTATGCGAGAGGGAGAAAAGACAGGAGTCTATGGGGATAGTTTATGGAGTGAAGGGGATTTAAAAATTTTTGTAATGTTTACATATTTTTGAGACAGAGAGAGAAAGAGAGAAGGAGGGGTAGAGTGAGAGGGAGACACAGAATCTGAAGTAGGCTCCAGGCTCTAGCTTTCAGCATAGAGCCTGATACAGGGCTCCCATCCATGAACTGTGAGATCATGACCTAAGCTGAAGTCAAATGGTTAACTGACTGAGCCACCCAGGAGCCCCTGGAATTAAAGGGATTTTTTTGATAGAAATCATCTTTATCTCACATTT
>NW_023397601.1:0-21928 GCF_007474595.2 Lynx canadensis | reverse complement strand
TCGCAGCTGCTGACCACCTTTCCGAGGGACTCCACCTTGACCACTACACATGGCTGTAGTCTGGACCCGAGCCTGTTCCCTGACCTCAGTACCACACAGAATCACCTGTGTGGAGTGGTCAAACCTTGAAGGTTGCTGACCTCGGCCCAAGGTCACCAGCCTGAGCTGCTCAGGACTCGAATGTGAGCCGCTGTCTGCCAGTTACAGTAGCAGTAGCGCAGTCTCCCCCCACCCCCATCCCGTCCCACCCCCCCACCCCGCTGTCTCGAAGGGGGTTGAGGGTTGGGGGAGCCAAGGGACCGAGGCGCTGGCATTGCAGGTGCTCTCTGTGGACCCTGCCATCCAGCCTGGGGTCTAATCATTGCAGGCACATCCCTGGGCCCATTTGGGGTCCCCTTCAGGTGTGCCCCCCGAGGATGCACACTCAAGGGCCTCAGGGGCCTGGGCTGGCCCGCTGGCTCCCGCAGCACACCCAACCTCCCCCAAGCCACCCCCCTTCACTGCCATTCGCTGCCACTGTTACTGCCCCAGGGCAGAAAGTAGGCCCTTCACTGATCCAGCTCTCAGATTCTTGCTACGGGAACTCTGTCCACCGTCCTCCTGCAGCATGGGCCTGTGAGGGCAGGGGGCCCCACAGGGTCAGATCCAAGGTAGAGGGCAGGAGCCCACCCCTTCAGCCAAATCCACACAGCACCTGTTGTGGGGCTATCGTCCACTTGTGGGTCCTCCCGAGGACCAGCAGAGGGTCCCAGGACCCGTCCGCCAGAGAGTAGTAAACCTCAGGTCAGGCTGTAATGGGTTCCTGGACCCGGCCTCTGCCTGCACTGGGCTGGGGAGGGTGGGAATGATGGAGGGTGTCCTGGGTGTAGGTGATAACCACGGCAAGGTGTGGTTCTGAGATGGGCCTGGTTCCACCGACAGGAGTTGATGTCTCCGGTGGCCTCTCTGGTGTGCCCCCAGTCCATCGTGTGAATCTCCAGGCCAGTCCTCCTCACGTGCCCTGGACCCGTGTGCCCTGTGGGTCCCTCATCTTGGGAGTTAGCCTTGGGAGGCCAGCATCCCAGGGGCGGAGCACCCCCTCACCCCCAGCTCCCGGGTCTTGGTCTGAAAACCTCGAGTCTCCCCAAACTCAGAGCAGGGTTCACTCATACTTCTTCAGAAAGCGGTGGAATGAATGTGTGTCCTGTCTACAGTCCCTCAAGCTCTGAGGATGGTCTGGGCCATCTGTGGAAGCCTCTGGAAGGCTCCAGGAGTGGGGAAGGGGTTGCTGGCCTCGTCTGGGAGGTAGCGGACAGGGCAGGAGGCAGCCTTTTTTCTGGGGTGGGGATTTTCTCAGAGCCCTTATCCATTGTAGACACCGCCCTGTGTGTTGCCCCTGTGTGTTGCCCGTGTGCTGTCGTGCGAGCCTGTGTGTGTGTGCACGTGTGGGCCAGTGTGTGCGTAGCCTTCCCCGACTGGGAGCTCTGCGAGGGATCGTGCTGGACCCGGACCCTCCACCAGGGCCTGCCCATGGCTGTCAGGGTCTCTTTCGGCCTCCCTCTGGCCTGAGGAACGGGCAGGGGGCCGGTATTTCTGCCTGTGCAGCCACCCAGGGCCCCAGGTCCACTCTGGCAGGGTGCTGGGGACCTCTCCCCGCCCCTCCCTGCAGGGGGGCACCACCCACCCCTTTCTCAGCTTGGCCGACGGAGGCTCCGAGGGATTCTCCCAGTTGTGGAGTCTCTGTCCTCCTTGGTAGGGGTGGTGCAAAGCCGGATCAGAGTCAAGGAGCTTTTGCCCTTCTGCCCTGGCTGTGGCTCTTGGAGATGACCCCAGGCCATCCCATCCCTGCAGGTCTGGTTCCCACCGCACCACCAGCAATGTAGAATGCCAGTCCCTGCTGGTTTTTTTCTCCTGGTTTCTTGAAGGCCTACCCGGTGGGCCTTAAAGATAGCTCTGGAACCCACAGGCAGGTGCGGCCCAGGCGAGGACCTCCATGAGCGGCAGAGCTGGGGACAACTCTGCTCACAGACAGGAGAGGCCACCAGATGGTGGGCTCGACTGGGGTTGAGGTGCCGGGTCCTCAGCCTGCTGCCCCACCGACCACGGAGAGCCAGGCCCTGTCCCTTGGCCTCCCGTGGCCCTTGAAGGCGTCGGAGGTCAGGCCAGCGTGCTAAGGGTGTCTCCATCCCGGGACCATCCTGCCGAGAGTGGCAGCCACAGCCGGCTTCCATAGGGCAGACCCTGCGAGAGGGTCCCTGCCCCTGGTGCTGGAAACAGCCGGCCCGTGGGTCACCCTATCCTGCTGGCAGGAGGGCTGCACTGTTGCTATGGTGACTGGAGCCAGGCTCGTCTCCGGGACAACGAAGGGAGAGGGAAGTGGACAGAAGATGGCCTGGGTCACTCACACTCTGTGTCTCCTGCACACACACAAACCCCGCACAGACACACTGGTGCAAACATACATTCGCTCACACGCTTCAGAACATGCCCACAGAGCTGGAGAAGGGGGGGCGGGGAGGGAGGGCACACACAGGGGGCTGCCCTCCAAGCCTCCAGGCCCCCTCAGGCCTCCCCCGGGCCCTCTTCCCTGCTCTCTGGTGGTCTTGTCCACCCCAGTCCCCGTACCAACAACTAAGTCCTCCTCAATCTGCCCCTTTCCAGCTGTCCCTGACACCCCACAGGTTTGCTCGGCCCTGCCCTGGCCTCGAGATACCCCTCAACCTAGGCCATGCCTCTGTCCCATCTCCCTAGCCGCCCCCCACCAGCCCACCCGTGCTCCCCCTGGACCCCCTCCCTGCTTCCAGCCTCCGCCAGCCCAGCCTCTACTTCCTCTGCAACCCGTCTTTCCAGCTCCTGCCTTCTGCCAGCATGCTGCCACCGGGACTGCCCCGGCCGGCAGGGTTACCCCCCCGGTGACTTGGCCCACGGTCACGGCCACCATCCTAAGCCACCTCTGGCCTCTGCTCTGACTGCAGGAACCCCTGGCCTTCCCGGGTCTGTCCTCTCCCGGGCCCGCACACCTGGCTTGTTGGCTCCCAGACAACACCCAGCTCCGTACCAGCACCCGCTCCCGCCCCAGCCCCCAGCTGGGCCCTGAGAACTCGGTGACACAGCCCGGCGCCCCCGCCCCTCCTCCAGCGCCTGCAAAGCCGCAGCAGGGGCGTCTGGGTGAGGCGGAAGGGCCTTCCCTCCGGCCTCCACTCGCCTCACCTCCGTTGTGGCCTCTCACCCGCTAGGGAGGGGAGCCAGCAGGCCTGGGCCAGGGTTTTGTAACATTTCCCAAAGGCGACCGGGGCTAGGGCCTGGGCTGGGGTGGGGTGAAAATACGTGGGAGCCAGTGGGCGGCGGTGGCCTGCGTGAACTCTGGCCTCCCTGCCCAGGGGGCCCCGGTCTGGCCTGACCCCCGGCCAAGGCCGGCCTGCGTTCGAGAACTGTCGCCCCCTCTTGATGGCACACCCACGCCACCGTGGACCCTTTAGCCAGCGAGCCCCCTCAGGCCTGGCAACGGCTGCCCCTGCTTCTGGTGGGCAGGGCCTGAAAAACCGAAGAAGCCGGGGGAGGGTCCAGGCCTAACCTGGGGAGGGGCCAGGTCCCCAGGAGAGCTGACCCGAGCACAGCTGGACTGGACACCCCAAGCCCAGCCTTGAGGGTGGCGGTGACGGGAACGGTGACCATCTGCCCACAGAAACCCTCTCCCCACAGAGACCCTCAGGCCAGCGACGGGGACCAGGCTGGCCCCGGACGGTGGGCATCAGCTCCCCGGCCACTTAGCTAGGGCCTATCTCCTCCCTCCCTTGGGACCGCCCTCTGACCCAAGCTGAGTAGCCTCAGCTGGTCCCCACCCACCCCTCAGGCCAAGTCCCTGCTCTGCCACCAGCCCATGCCAGGACCACGGGCACATGCCCAACCTCTCCTCACCTGGGCCTCCCCGTCTGCGGGGACTCTGATCACCCTCGTGTGGGTCCGGAAGGAGGACCCAGTGAGGTGCCTGTGAGGTGTTTCCCACGGCACGCAGGAGGCCTCCGATGGACATGACTGCGGGGTCTCCGTCTGTTGTCCTGGGCACGGGCCCTGGATTTCATCGATAGAGTCAGGGGTTTCCCCGGGACCGGGAGACGTGGGACCGGGCCCAGTTCACCCGGGCAGCTCCACCCCCACCATGCTGAGAACCTCAAGGCCAAGGAGCCCTGCCTGGATTAGGGGAGGGCTGTCCCACATCCCTCCTGCTTGCCCTGGGGGCCTGGGGCCCCAGGGGCTAGGGTGGCCGTGCCACCCTCTGCGGGGACCCCACACCCTGTCCCCCCAGGACCGGGTGCGGCCTCTGAGAACCTAGCCAGGGAAAGTCCTGCAGCCTCTGTGGATGACGTCCAGGCTGGACGGGACCGTCGCCCCACTCCACTCCAACCTCCAGCATGCAGACAAGGGTGAGGTGTGGCAGGGGCTATGAGGGTGATCCCCAAGGAGCCAGAAGCTGGCTCTGCCTGGGTTTGCCTCTGATTTGCATGAAGCTCCCACTGGCCAGGGTCCAGGATCCACGCAGGCAGTGGGTCCCATGTGGGATCTTCCTGGAGGAGGAGGCCCAACTCAGCCGTGTCTCCAAGGCTGACAGAGAACAGAGGGAGGGCGTGGGGGGCTCTCAGCACCTGTGACCTCCGGGGCCCAGGCTGGGGCAACAGCGGGGCCAAAGGTGTGGGGACCAGACTTGTGCCATTTGGAGCCAGTCAGGGAGTCTGTCTAGAGCGGACGGGGCTGGTGTCCTGAGTCCCAGAGGGATTCAGGGACCTTGGGGCCCGGGGCCCAAGCGGTGATGACGTAGTCTTGGGCCAGTCCCAGGACTGGCCCAGGACACTCAGACCACACTCAGGTCGTGGAGGAACTGTCCCCTGCAAATGAACCCCCAGAGTGTCCGGAGCACAGACCCCCTGAGGGCCTGGTCACGGCAAACATGAGCTCGGGACACAGTATGGCCTTGGATATGTGCGTTTAGTGAGCACTTCCTGCATACCCGCTGTGCTCCGTCACTCACATACCCCCACTGCAGCCCTTGTGGGGGTATTGCTTTCATACTACAGCAGAGACAGCAGTAGCCTTCAGGGACACTGAGGGGGACGCCTCAGGAAGGATGAGCCCACGGGTGGCCACTGGCCCAGCCGAGCACATAGAAGAGTGTCACTGCGAGGGCAGGAGCTCCACCCAAGAACAGGTGAGGCTTGGGGAGAACTTCAGGTCAGGCCTCAGCTGGCCCCTCCCTGCCGGCCCCAGGCAGCACCCACACAGCTCTGAGCCGGTAAGCCGGGGAGCACTGTGGGTCTTCTCCTTTAATGGTTCGGAAATAGCCGGCCTGGAGCGAGTCCCCCGATGCCCAGGCGTGTCAGTGGTTCCAAGGAAGGTCCAGTGTGGCCCAAAGTTCTGCTCCTGGCTGAAGGACGAGACGGGCACTGGCTGAGGCCCGTGAGGTGCTCAGCACCCTGGAGGCCTGAGGTGGCGCACAAGCATCCGTGGACCCGAGATTCAGCCGGCCCCTGCTTTCCGTGCCCGCTGGGGGTGGACCCGGGCCGTGCGCAGGGGCCGGACCCCGGGGGCCGCAGGCTGGAGCCGGGCTGGGCAGGGCAGAGCACATCTGCCAGGTGAGCCCCAGGAGGCCCCATCTAGCCTTCCAGACCCTCCTCGCTGCGGGTTTTGCCAGAGGGACCAGCTCTGGCTCCCGGAAGCGTCCCCAGTGCCGGCCGGGGTTGGGCACTGAGAGGTACGTGGGCATTCGGATCCCAAGGTACGGCAGGAGTGTGGGGGCTCAGGATGTGGGCCCGCTGCGGGAGGTCGGTATTCAGGGGCTGCTGGCCGCACCCGTGAGGGAGGAAGAGGACCGTCTGGTCACCCTGAGCCCCAAGCCTGGGCTAGGGGACTTTCCCGGCTTATCATGTTGTTCTGTGGGGAGGGGGCATGGAGGGCAGGTAAAGGAGAAAGGGTTTGGGGCTGCTGTGGCTCTGCCCCCCACCCCGAGTCTAAGCTCCAACCCAGACTGGGGGCGGCCAGAGAGCCCACCGAGGCCCTGTCTCTGTCCCCAGGCAGGAGGTGACCTGGACAGAGCGTCTGGTTCAAAAGAAGCAGCTGGGCTGGCTTCCACCTCAAGGCCACTCCCCTGTTCCTGAAAGTGACAGTGGAAGGGGGGGGGCAGGGCCAGGGAGGACCCCAGCCAGCGCAGAAGCTGAACAGGCCTCTGGTGAGGAGATGCCCCCATCCCGCGTCCCCCTGCTCACTCCTGCTGACCCCCAAGTGGGACTGGGCCACGGCGGGGCTCCCCAGGTATTCTGGGGCCCAGGAGCTTAGAGGGACCCAATCTGGCCGGGAGGACAGCACAGAGCTCCCCAGCGGCTGGTCAGCCTGCACCAGGGTTCAGACGATAGGTAAAGCACTGTGAACAGGTGAGCACACGGGTCTGTGTGCGTGAGGCCAGCCAGCCCGTGTGGACCAGGCAGGTGGTGACCAGATGTCCGTGGTGGGCACTCCAGCACGGGGGCTCCTTATCACGTGTGCTCCCCGTCTTCCCAAGCCCCTTCCCAGCCAGCTCAAGCCCCCTGGCTCGAAGCAGGACAACTGAGTCACGGTGGGGTTGCGGGCAGGGCCTCGCAGACCCTGTGTGGACCCTCCCCCCCCCCCGCCGGCACTGGCACCCACGCTGGGATCCAGGGCCCAGCACCCTATGAAAGCCTGGAGCCTGGAGGCTGGAGTCCAGGCTGGGTTGGAGATGGGTGTGGCCAGGGTGGGGGACCAGGACGGGGAGAGCAGCGCAGGGTGGAGGGTGGGGGCTGAGCTGGGCCAGGCCACACCTGACTGGGAAGAGAAGTTGGGCTGCAGCACAGCGGGGGGGGGGGGGGGGCGCTCATTCCACGCTAGAGGTCAGGCGCCTTCCGGGGGCTGACGCAGGCACCCGGGGTGGGGGGCAGGGAGGGGGGGGAACAGCTACCGAGTCACCACAGAGAAATGGAAAGAATTCTGTGCTTTTACTCTCTGGCTAAGCTCCCCTACGCCCAAGAAATTCCCCATCCCAAGCCACCAGCGCCTCCCTGCCCAGACCCCCTTCCTGCTTCCTGTGGGCCTGGCTCCCCCCCACTGCCCTGGGGGGGCAGTTTCCTCAGGGCACGGTGGGGGGGGGCGGGGGGCAGCCCTGCGCAGGGGGCCGGAGGTGGGGGGGAACCAAGAGGTGCCTAAGAGCCAACCTGGCCCAGAGTGGACCCTGTGCCAGCCCCCTCTACCTCCTTTTGGGGCCCCCCCAGGGCCTGGCTGGGCTCCAGACGGGGGCCTTGTCTCTCCTTCATCAACAGCACAGCAGCGTCAGCCCCTTGGGGGTCTGGGCCCCCGGGGCTTCCGCGCTGAGCCTGTCATCACCCAGCACTGCCCGGGAGACCCGATGGGGGCGTTGCAGGTGCCCCCCACACGCAGCCAGGCCAGGCTCCTCCCTTCCGGCCCAGGCCCCACCCTGGGGACTCGGTCCTTCCCCTGAGGGCCCCGGGCAATATCCGACACTGACCCTCTGCCCTCTCACCCCCGTCTCTGTGCCGCACCCGGGGCGTTCCCAGAGTGGCTTTCCAGGCAGCGTCAGCCGGAGGGGAGCCGCTGACTTGTGGTTTCTGGGACGCGCTGCCAGTCTGGGGTTTCGACCCGGCCCTGGAGTCCCTCCCAGGCCGGCGAGGCAGCTCCTCCGGGACCCAGGGCCGAGGCCCCCCCCCCCCCCCAACAACTACAGTGGCCCCGGTGTCCACCCCACCCCCGCCCGGCCCTCCCCCAGCCCCAGCGCCCAGGCTCTGCTGCTCTCGACCCCCGCTGGCCCTCCTTCTCGGGACACCTCTGGAGCCTGCTTCCGAACACCACTCCCTGGCTGGAAACCTTCAGTGGCTCCCTCTCGCCTGTGGAGGAAAGACAGAGCCACCGGGCCTCAGTTCTCTGAGCTGCAAGATGGGTCTCCTGGGAGCGCCGTCTGCCCCCACAGAGCCGCTAGGGGAAGGTGTGGGTGGGGAGGCGCCTGACGGGCTGGGTGGGTAGGGTGCCCATAGTGTCCTGCAGCCCGGTGTGACCCGCTTCTGTGTCTCCCGCCCCTTCCTAGCACCCAGACCCTCTGCCGATGCCCCCTGACCTCTAGGCACTAAAACACACCATTCCCATCCCCCCATCCAGGCTTCACCTGGGCTTTGCCTCTTCCCAAGGCCCGAAGCCCCGGACCAGGGCAGGGCCGGCTGGGCAGGCTCGGGGTGCATGTCGGCCTGAAGTGGGGCGGGGGTGGGGGGCAGCTGCGGGAACTAGCTCAGGCCTGGGGGCCGTCCTTCGGGTCCTGGATGCCAGGTACCGGCATCCTTCTTGGGGCCGAAGCTTATCTGTTGGTGAGCAGGGGCAGGACAGGGAGGGGAGGCAGAGAGCCACTGCCACACCTCTGCGCAGGACCCGCCCATCACCCCTCTCCTCACGTGGGGCTCTCAGGGCAGAGATGGGGCATGCTGTCCTCCTCTTGCTCCCCGTTTACATATTGGGAAACTGAGGTTCAGGAGTGCAAACAGCCAGCCAGGCCGCGGTTGCCGCCCCATCACAGGCTAGACGCCTGAGGCTGGGGCTCACTGGGCCAGGAGCCAGGGGAGGGGAGGTACGGGAGCTGGGGCGGGTGGTCAGGCCTGGGCTCCGTGCGAGTCCCGGAGGCCGGGTAGGAGGGGCTGGCTGCGCCCCTGGCTGGCGTTCCCCATGTCCAGCACCACCAGGGTGCAGGTGGAGGGCGTCTCCCGTGGGGACGATCTAGGGTCCAGGAGGCTGGGAGAGGAGGTGGGGGCAGAGGGACGCCAGCCAGGCCAAGGGGAGGTGTCTTAGCGCGGCCTGCGGGGACAGGGTGGCGGGAAGGAGCCCAGGATTGGGGCAGGAGGGGCGGGCTGGGCCGCGCCGGGCAGAGGGCCTCTGTGGACGGTCTGCGGTCCTGAAGTCTCCCTTCCAGGATTTGGTGACTCCAGCGCAGGCCTGGCTGCGGCGCTCTCAGGGAGGCGGGGGGGGGGGGGGGGCCGGCGTCCGGGCAGCCTGGGCACCGTGGCCGCAGGCGTGCCGACGCAGGGCAGCGCGTCGACACTGACGCTGGCCTTCTCTCAGCGAGCACGGGGGTCTGGAGGGCACGGGCCGGGCTGACCTAGGACTGAGGGTGGGGTGGGCAGAGCCAGGGCAGGGCCGCAGAGGGCGTCTTGGCAACTACCCGGTGGCCAGGCCCCGGGCCACATGTGGCCTCCCGTGCGCCTGTCTCTGTGTCTCTGACCTGTGGAGGGGAGCAAAGCGGCTGCCTCCCAGCCCCTCCCCCACCCCCTCCCTTGGCCCGGCCTTCGGGGCTCTGCTGCCTGGTACCAGCCCTGCCATCTGCCGCTGGGCGGGCGCCCTGGGGTGCTGCCCGTGACGCACGATTCGGCCTCTGTTCCGCCTGCCTCCTGGCAGGATCCCAGCGCACGTGCACACGTGGACATGACCCCCCCACCACACACACACGGTCAGACCGGTTCTACGTGGCTGGCTGTTGGCCTGTGTCGGACAAGCCTGCCCCACGGATGTCCGCCCCCTCCTTCACCTCTAGCCTTGGTTTCCCCACCTGAGACCTCACTGGGCCGGGCCCAGGAGGAGCCTCACAGCTGCAGGGGGAGGGGAGCAGGAGGAGGGCAGACCCGGGTCAGTGGGGGACCTTGGAGACCCCCAAATGCGGCTGAGTGGCGGGGGTGGTGATCACACATGTGTGCCCGCCCCCCTGAGTGCGTGGGTGCACCAGCTGGGTCCTCCCCTGGTGGGGCTGACCCACTGACCCCAAGTCGCTCCAGCAGGGTGCCCGCGTCAGTTCATCCCTGTCGCTTAGGTAGCTGCTCCGATGACTCATTAGCAACACACCTGCCCCATGGCTCACCCTGTCCCCTGGGCTCCCCTGCGGTCGATGGTGACACCTTTCCCCACCTGTCACTGGGACCGTTTAGGTCATCCTGGCTTGTGGGTGCCCCCCTCAACCGCTTCTGGCCCCTGCGCCGGAGGGGTGCAGGTGGCCCCCCCACGAGCCCCCGTCCACTGAGAAGCCCCGAGGCCCCGACGCCTGAGCCGCTGCAGCCCTCACAGCTCGTGACCAGGCCTCACCCACAGGCTTCCTCTCTGGGCCGGCGTAGCCAGCCCCGCCCCCCCTCGCTGGGCAGCAGTGTGGCTCTCCCATGAAGGGACCCCAGCCCCGAGCCTGACAGAGGGCACCGAGGGCCTACACTTGTCCCCCGCCACCCCCAGGACCCTTGGACCCACCCAAGCAATCGCCACCTCTCGGGCCCCCTCCAGTGGGAAGCCCCTGCGGCCCGAGGGGCTCTGCTCTGCTCTTGCCCTGCCTGGGACAGTCGGTTAAGAGGGTCTCCCGCCCCGGCTGGGGCAGAGGGGAGGAGAGGGGGGCGGCCCCGGGGCACTTGGATGCACCACCAGGAGGTGTCTAGGCAGGGAGCGGCACCAGAGATCAGGGGCCCAGCGGGCAGGCAGGGTGTGGGCTGTCAGGGGCGTCGGGGACTGGGATGAGGGACAGGCTAGGGGCATAGGCCAGCGCGTGCAGCGGGGAGACGGTGGGTGGTGCGGCCAGGAGGCGGGGGCGGAGTCGGGGGGGACGGGGGACCCGGTGGGAGCCTTGTGGCCTGTGGCTGTGGGGCAGGGGCAGCTGGGGACACAATGGGCCCTTGTCCGGCCTGCTGAGGCTCCTGGGTGCCGAGCAGGGACCCGTGGGGCGCCCTGAGCAAACACACGCCCTGTTCCGGCTGCACACGGTGTCCTGGGACAGGCGGCCGTGGCGCGGGGCCAGCAGAGAGGGTGAAGGCAGGGCCAGGGCACAGCCACCAGCCGGAGCTGCCCCTGCCGGAGGCCCGGAGTCTCCCCCTCTGAGCGCGGCCTCGACCCCTGCCAGGCCCGGATGCTTCTGCAGCCACACGGACCCTGGCAGAAGCCCTCGCCTGGTGGCGGTGGGCCCTGTCACTTAGCGGGTCTCCCCAGGCCTGGCCACGCTGGACCCTCGTGGCGACTGGACCCGGAGGCTGCCCACCTCTGGCACTGGCTCACCTGGGTGGCCCAGTCTGTGCCCTGGACGGGCAGAGGGCAGGGTGCGGCTAAGAGAAGACGCACCTTGTGGGGAGACACGCCCTGGCAGGCTCGGCTCTCAGGCCAGGCCGGGCACCGAGGCTGCGGCGGGGCTGAGTCCCAGGCCAGTGTGGGTGTCCCAGGGAGGCCCCGCTGCTTTGGGTCTCTGAGCTGTGCCGCCCGCCGTGGGGTGGGGGTGGGGGGGGGGGGGTGCGCAAGACCCAACGGATCCAGCAGGGGGCCTATCTTAAGCCCAGGACGCACCCCGGATGGGGGACATCTTTCCAACACTCTGGGGTGGCTGGTGGGGCCCCAAGAGGGGGCGGGGCGTCTACAAGACAGATGAGCTCCCTGGAAGGCTGCCCCGCTCAGGAGGCCCCAGCGTGTGCGTGTGAGTGTGTGCACGTGTCCGTGAGCGTGTGTGCGCGTGCCCGGGGGCACCGCAAGGGCAGACGGCACCCCACCTGCGTTCGGCCAGGCAGCCAGCCCCAGATCCTGAACTCGCAGCCACCCCGAGCCGGGCCAGCCCCTCGCACACCCGGGTCCCTCGGGCCTGTGTCGCGGCGGAAGGTACCGGCTGCTCTCGGGAAAAGCCCCGCTCTGGGCCACGAAGCCGGGGTCATAGCCCAGCCGGCCTCAGAACATATCCTCGTCTGCTAGGAAAACCTCACTCAGGCCCAGAGCTGCTCGGTGCCCCCAGGGGCCTCCCCCTGGGTGGCGGTTTTCAGGCCAGGGGCACCCAAGTGTCTGCCATCTGGGACTGGGCCTCCTCTGTCTCCCCTGCCCCCGCGAGGCTTTGCCCCAGCCCAGATCCGAGGAGCACGCGGGAGGGGTTCTGAGAGACCCCCAAGGCCTCCTCCCAGGTTCCCGGTCCCCAGCTTCTGGGGGAAGAGCTGGCCGGGTCGGGGGAGGGGAGCGGGAAGGTGGGGAGGACACTGCCTGGTTGGGGGGGTCGGGGGGGGCCATCGGGGCTCGTCAGATGGGGCTGGGGGCCTGACGCACCCCCCTCCCAAAGGCCCCTCTGGAGACATTAGGGGGAAAAAAGGAGCTGACCTAATTCACCGGTGGCAGAGGGTGGCCCTCTAGACTGGTGCCACCAGATGAAAAGTGAATGTGGGCCACTCGGGTAATTAAAAGTAGCGAGAGACGGGTGAAATTAATTTTAATCATTACTCTTCTTTAACCCGGTATCCACAGTCATTTCAACATGCAGCGCACACAGCCATGCGGTAATGAGAGCGCCCGCTCACAGCTGTTTCTCTGCGGAGGCCTCACCCCTGCACCCTGCGCACCACAGGCAGCTCTGGTTCCTTGCCGGGGCCCGGGGCCCGGGGCCTGAGAGAAACCCAGAACATTCCCTGATGGTCCCCGGGCACCTGGGTTCCCAAGTCTGGGAGGTAGGGGGGAGACGCGCCCAGGGAATGCCTTTTTTTAAAATATGCGTATTGCAATATCCAAATTACTAAATGCAGCAGAAACGAACACAAGCGTTTGTGCCGTTTGGACGACAGAAATGACAAGAAGGCCGTGCACCGGCCCGGGGTCACCCGGCGGGACCTCGTGGGACCTCTGCCAGCCCTCCAGCCCCTCCGGCAGAAGTCTGCACGTGAGTCACCCCCAGACCGTCCTTATATTGACCACCTGTGCTGACGTGGCTCTCGTGTCAACACGGTTCTGCGGGAGCCCCTCCCAGACCCCTTCCCAGCCTCTCTGCCCACGGGCAAGAGCAGCTTGCCAGACTGGGGAGGCTTCTGGTGGGCGCCCCGCTCCCCCCCCGGCAGGCATCCCCCCCCCACCCCGGGAGGCACCCCGCTCCCCCCCAGCAGGCACCCCACCCCGGGAGGCACCCCGCTCCCCCCCAGCAGGCACCCCACCCCGGGAGGCACCCCGCTCCCCCCCAGCAGGCACCCCACCCCGGGAGGCACCCCGCTCCCCCCCAGCAGGCACCCCACCCCGGAGGCACCCCCGGGAGGCACCCCGCTCCCCCCCAGCAGGCACCCTACCCCGGGAGGCACCCCCAGGAGGCACCCCGCTCCCCCCCAGCAGGCACCCCACCCCGGGAGGCACCCCGCTCCCCCCCAGCAGGCACCCCACCCCGGGAGGCACCCCGCTCCCCCCCAGCAGGCACCCCACCCCGGGAGGCACCCCCGGGAGGCACCCCGCTCCCCCCCAGCAGGCACCCTACCCCGGGAGGCACCCCCAGGAGGCACCCCGCTCCCCCCCAGCAGGCACCCCACCCCGGGAGGCACCCCGCTCCCCCCCAGCAGGCACCCCACCCCGGGAGGCACCCCGCTCCCCCCTCCAGTGCCCGTAGAAGGGACACTGAAGGACCTAGAAAGGAAAGCGTTTTCCTTTTTTCCGTGGTCTCTTTCTCAACTAGCCGTGGTTGTTTGTTATTTGTTATTTCACGTTCGGAGTAAAGAAACATCGAACTGTCAAATCGGTATCGTCAATGTTCTCCTTTTTACGTTGTGCCGGGCAGGTGTTTGGCCGTGAGCTGGTCGCAGACGTGGAAATCCCCGAGGTTTGTGTTTCGGGGCTGCTGCCCGCCGCTAACTCAGCAGCTTTTTCACCGGGTAAAATCTACACCACAGACGATTCGCCAGGTCAGCTAACGGTTTGTAAGTGCCTGGTTCAGGGGCACCAAGTACATTCACGTTGTTGTGCACCCACCCCACTACCCGTCTCCAGAACTTCTCCATCTTCCCAAACTGGAACTCCCTCCCCATCAGACGCTCACCCCCCCCCACCAGCACCCTCCCCAGCACCACCGTCTCTACTCTCTGCTTCTGTGAATCTGACCACTCCAGATTCTGGTACCTCCTGTAGACGTGAAACCACACAGGATTTGTCTTTCTATGATGGCTTCTTTCACTGAACACAGTGCCCTCAGGGTTCACCCGCGGTGCAGCAGGGGTGAAGCGCCCTTTCTAGGGATGATCGCCTACACGGATGGACCGCGTCTTGCTCGTCCCTTCGTCCATCAGTGGACACTCAGGTCGCTTCCACTTTTTGTGCACCGGGATAACGGCGTGTACGCGTGTGTGTGCAGGTGTGTGTGAGGCCCCGCCTTCCGCTCCCGTGGGCACGCGCCCGGGACGGAAGCCAGTGTCCCTGGCGGCTCCACGAGGGGGCTCCGGGCTGTCTCCCCAGCGGCTGCTCCCGCCAGCCGTGCGCAGCTAGTGGCCGTCCTAGGGGGCATCTCGGGGTGGTTTCGATTTGCAGCTCCCCCAGGGTCCGCTGCCCTCGCTGTCCTCTGCCCCCTGCTGAGATCCCCAGCCACCACGGACCCGTCTCCCCTCAGCCCCTCTCGTGGCCACTCGCTCCTGACCGGGCAGCAGGATGCAGCTGGGGACACCCATCCAGTGGCCTGCTCCGTCTGCTCTGTGTCCCTTCCTGTGCTCTCCACCCCCCTCCTGCCCGCCCTGTCACACCTGTCCCCTTCTGGCCCCTCCTGCTCAGGGACCCCTCAGAGCTCCCCCGCCCCGTCATCGGTTTTCCCTGTGACCATGTCCAGCAGGCACATTCGGGGCATCGTCTCTCATCCTTACAAGACTCTCTGGACTCCCCTCCCCCTGCCGCCGTGACACTTTACCGCTGACCTCCTGCAGGGGTGGCCCCCCTCGCTGCCCCTCTCCCCTCCTGAGCTCAGGCCCACAGCCAGCTCTGCCTTGGGGGGGGGGGCTTTGACAGTGGGAGCAAATTACCCCAAGCTTCACTGGCTCCCTCCAACCCCGGCTGTGTGGCCTCGCGGTTTCCGGGGTCCGGCGTCCAGGTAGGGCGGGGCTGCGGTCTCATCCGAAGCTCACTCCTGGGGGTGCGGATTCGGGTCCTCGCCGGTGGGACTTCCCGCGGCTCCGCAGCGCGTGGGCCTCTCCGTGCGGCGGCTTCCGGCACAGCCTTTCCGAGTCAGCCGCCGGGCCCGCGCTGGAGGGGAGGCCACGACACGATACGCGAAACCAGGAGGCGGGATGCGGAATCCGCCCAGCGCTCACCACCCACCCTCGCCGCGATGACCCCGGTGCCCCTCCTCCCTGACCTCCCTCCTCCCCCCCTGCAGAGTGGCCAGAGGGCCTGGGACGACCTAGGTCCTGCCCCGCCGCTGCTCTGTCCTCAGTCCTCCCAATGGCCTTCTCGCTGTCGTGGACACTGCCTCCAGCTGGGACCCCCAGCGGCTCCCGGCCAGTGACTGAGCAGAACGGCGGCGGACAGCCTGGCCGGCCAGCCGGGGAAGGGAGGACAGCCCTGCAGCCCTGCTCACCCCATGATTCCCCGGGTGCTCTTACAGAGGCCCACGGCTTCACTCCGCAGCCGTCCCCCGGGGAGATGCCGTCTGCACCGGCACGGGTGCTGCAGAGCTGGGGCGCGGGGGCCCGGATCATAAACCGGGTCCGGGGTAAGCTGAGCCGGTCCGCGGACCACAGTGCTCAGGACTCCGGTCCCCAAATGAGTAAGTGCGGCTGATGCACCCCGCCCAGGGGCGGGGCTCTGTTGGTGGGGACAGTCCAGCAGAAACTTCAGGAACTGCCCCCACCCGGCCAAGATGGTAAATAGCAGACTACCTTCCCGGGGGGGTGTGGCACAGGTGATACACTCTCACCACCCTGAGGGTGCGGGCCACGGCCTCGCCTCGCGTCAGCACCGCCTAACTCCCCGGGGCGGCCCCTGCAGAGCGCGGGCACCCCGGGGACAACGCAGGCCCCGGGCTCTGGTGCGCAGCCAGCCACCCGCAGCGGGACGCGGGTGGTGCGGTGCCCGTGGACGGGGATGGGCGCAGCGGTGATCGCTGCCGTGACTGTGTGGGGACTCTGTGCTCCTGTCCCCGGAGCTCTGGGCTCCACGGTCAGCGGCCCCGGTGCCCATGAGACCCGGTCCCCCCAGGGAGCCCAAGGAGCACAGGCTGAGCCAGCAACATGCTGGGGGGGGGGTAGTGGCCGGCCCAGCCAGCGGGAGGCCGCCGCTCGCAGCCACGCCCGGCATGGCCACGGACGGACACGACCGCCAAGTCCGGGCCCGTCCGAGACGAGAGCTTGCATCAGGCAGGGCTCGCCAGCGGGGGACCCCAGGGGCAGGGGTCCTCGTTAACGGAGGGACCCTCCCTCCTCGACATGACCGTAGGTCCCTTCCTGAAGACCCGAGGCCCTGGGGACCTGAGAGCCACAGACAGGAGCACCCTCGAGAGCCAGGGTGGCTGTGGGCCACGTACCCCTCCAGCCACACGGCCCCCCCCACCAGCTCCCCCTCGGGTAGCTGCCGCTTCACGGGGTCCGCTCTGGGTGCGGGGGCTCGGGGACAAATACCCGAGGCGATCTGGGGGGAAAGTGACTTTCAGGTGCGGTGTTCAAAACTCCTGAGGTTGTTCACGGAGTTCGCCTGCCCCGCACCTGCCCAGGCCTGAGGCACTAGCCTCCCAGTCCCCCGGGGCCGCCCCTTGACCTGCGCCTGGGCGGGCAGCAGAAGCCCAGGTCCCCATGTAGGGGCGGCCCCCGCCCCACCCTGCCTCTTGCCGTCACAGTCAGCTCAGATGCGGGCGAGGCCGACTCCGGGTCTGGGGGCCCTCACGGGTGACGACGGGACCCCCACCACGATCCGGGGGGTACCCCAGGCACTCCGGTGGCCAGCCTGGCCGTCTGACCGCCACCCAGCGCCGGGCCTGCTGTGGCAGGGAACAGCTGTGGCTTTGTGTCCCCAACAGTCAGGAGGTGGCCTCGGCCACCCAGACGCCTCAGCGCTGCCACTGGCTTCTAGAAGCTTCATGCACAGCATTTTGGGCCATTCCTCCTGTTTGCCTGGAGCGTCAGACGGGCTCCGAACGTACAGGGTCAGCAGTGAGCAGACGCCCACGTTGGGCGCCCCATCGGCCTGCCTCCTCCCACCTCCACTCATTCCTTCCTCGGTTCATTCTGTCCTTAATCCACCCACTTGTGGTTGGTTACTCACGTGCGCCTCCCCCACTCGTCCCCTCCCTCCCTCCTTCATTCATTCACTTCCTACCTCATTCATTCATTTACTCACTTCCCCCTCATTCATTCATTTCCTTCCTCCCTCTTTCATTCATTCACTCCCCCCTCATTAATTCACTCCCTCTGTCTTTCCTTCATTCATTCACTCCCTCCCTCACTCCCTCCCTCCCTCCCTCCCTCACTCCCTCCCTCCCTCACTCGTTCATTCACTCCTCCATGACCCAATAGGTAGTTCTTCCCTGGAGTCAGCTGGGAGCCAGGCCCACGTCGGGTCTCAGGAAGGGAGGGCAGAGGGATAGATAGTTGTATTTTTGCATCTACTCACTATTAAACGAAAGTTCCTGGTGAGCCTATAGGTCTGCAGCACTGCAGACGGCTGGACAGATGGTCGGATGGACAGACAGACACACAGATTCCCTGGCTGTGGGTTCTGGCCGAGGCGTCCCGGAAACAGTCACCTGAAGCCCCCGGTGCCCTCTCACTTTCTCAGACACAGGTGGCCATCTGGTCGGCTGAAGCGGACGTGGCCACAACAGCGTGACAAGGCCCGGATGCAGGAACACAAACAACGGGCGGCACCCCCAGACTGAGCACCCTGCCCCGAACTTGGAGCGGTCCCCTCCCTCATTCACTCCAGTCTACCAACAAATGCCCTCCGTGCCGCTGCGGCCCTCACTCCAGCCGGGAATTCCGTAGCCCCCCGGCCCCGTCCCCACCGTGCGGCAAAGGGACTTCCTGGCCTCTGTCAGCTCATGGCCTCTCTGTGCAGAAGCCACCAGGCTCCCACCCGGCAGCGCAGAGGCCAAGTCCCGCCCAGGTCTGCCCCCTTTCCCCCCTGAAGCCCCTCACACCAGCACCTAAAGACACTCTGCTCCCGCTCTCCCGGCCCCCATGCAGCATCCTGTAGCCCTGGGGCCCCCGCCTCACCCCCACCAGGCCCCCGTGGTACCCAGCACTCCCCAGAAACAGGCGGGCGGCAGAGGGAGGGCAGGTGAGGGGCAAGGGTCCTCTGGAGGCCCGGCTGTCTCCTGCGCTGAGCAATCCACGCGGCAGGGCCGGAGCCAACCGGGCCAGCCGGTCTCACCTCGCTGTGCTTCCCTGCAGGGGCCACTCCCGACGGTGCAGACCCAAGCGTTGGGGCCGCGGGAGTCACCGGTGTCCAGCTGCTGGGGAGCCCGGGAGGGTCACTCTCCAGCCGCAGCACCCCCAGCCCGGGGCCTCAACCGGCTCAGCGCACCTTTTCCTTTCCTCCTTTGCACCAGCTGCGGCGGGGGTCCAAACGCGGTCCACCACCGGCCTGAGGAAGCCGCACTGTCAGGGTGGGAGGGGAGCAGGAGATCAGCTGTCCAGGCCTGGACACAGCCCGGCTTGGGGATGGAGTCCCCGGCCATCCCGCTCCAGACAGGAGGGACGCGGCTGGGTGCCGTGCAGACGGAGGAGAGGCAGCAGCCAGTGGGCCAGGACCCCGCGGCCCTCCTGCGTGCCCGGCTTCCTTTCTCCCTCGCTGTCCCCCTACACCCTACCCAGGCCTGCGGTGCGACGCCCACAGCCTCCCCAAAGGGCCGAGGTCACCGCAGGACCACGGGATCCACTCTGGCCCGTGAGAGCCCAAGGGGGACACGCGTGTGGCAGGCGGGGCTGAGCCAGAGGAGCCCTGGGCAGCGGGCGAGGGGCGACCTGAGGCTGGGTGGGGGTGGGGACCGTCACCCTGCCGCGGGGCTGGCCAGCGGCCGACTCGCAGCCATGCCGGTGGGCGTGGGGGCGAGGGGTGCGGATGCTCGAGGCCTGGCCCCCGGGGCCGGGGCCGGGGCGACTGTGCTGACGATCGGGGCTCGGAGGCGGTGCGTGTGCGCCCGTGCACGTGTGTGAGAATGTCAGGCGTGTGTGCCGATGCGTGTGGACACCCTCACGTGCACACTTGCCCGCGCTGCGGCTGGTCCGGCAAGGGAGCAGCGAGCGGGCCGCGGGCCGGATGCGCAGCAGTGACAGGGTGACCGCTGGGCCCGAGACGCTAGCGGCCCTGGGCGGAAGGGAGAAGCAGAGGGGCTGGGCTGTTCGGGGTGCCCGCTCCGCCGGGCCGTGTCCCTCTCTCCCCGTGCCTGGCAACGCAAGGCTCTGTGCTCCTTGGGCCTTAAGTCCAAGGCCACCCTCCCGGGCACCCCTGGTTGTTGTGACCTGACAGAGACCCTTCTCCGCAGCGGGCAGTGTGGGGCTGTCCTCAGTGGGTTTCCACAAGGGTCTGGGACTCCAGGGGAGCCGGGCCTGCCGTGCTCCCAGTTCTGCCTGAAGCTGGGCACCCAGTGGGCACCTGTTAGGTGCTTGTCCCTGTGTGGCCTGGGGGCAGGAGACGCTAGCATCCAGGTGACGTCCCCCCTCCCCCCCCCACCCCGTACTGTGGGACTGAGCACTGATTGCGGCTTCACCCCAAAGCTGGAGGCCTGGGTCTTGTGATCAGAGGGACTTACAGACAAGGGGATAGACAGACAGGCAGCTGGTGGCCATAGAAGCTGCTGAGAATCAGAGGAAGCTGGGGCGGGCGGCCGGCGGGTGGCCCGATGGGTCCTGGAAATCCTCTCTTCCTGTTTTCCCAACAAAGGGCCTCTGTCCCCCCAGGAAGGCCGCCGGCCAGTGGCAGCGGACGCGCCTTTTCCGTAAACAGAGTTGTTTTCCTTTTCTCCTTTTGGCACAGTGACAGCGGGCTCCAAGCCCCCCACCCTGGCCCTGGGTACCACCAGCCACATGGCCCTCCGGAGGAGATTCTCCAGGGGTCACAGTTACCTGAGACAAGGCCCCGGGAGGAGGCAGGGCACAGGAATTCACTGGTGCCCGTCCCATGGGCCAGGTGGGAGGCAGGACCAGCCTTGGGGCCCCCCAGGGTGGGTGGGGGCCGCGCTGAACTTGTGACTCCTTGGGGCTTGGCGGGACCCTATGGCTCTCAGGGCCCGCCTGGCAGCACCTGGGGCAGAGGGCCAGGGCTCAGGCCGTGCCGGAACCGGTTTCCTCCGGAGGGAGCGGTAGGGTCCAGGGCCTCCCTCCAGGCTGGCCAGGCCGCCATGCTGGCTGAGCGGCTGCCCCTGGATGGTCAGGCGGGCGGACGCTACGGTGCCTGCCCCGCAGATGAAAAGCTTGAGGATCTGAGAGGGCCTCTGGGTGGGACCCCCGGGAGTAGACTGAGGAGGCCTGCGTTTGGGGAAGGGGGGCCAGGCCAGACCAGGCAGAGGAGGAGGGGCTGGAACGCCTGCCCCGGGCCCCTTGGCCGCATGGCCTCAAGAGTGGACGACAGCTCCGCGTGCCGGCTCAGGCCGTGGGAGGACCCGGGAGGGTGTAGGGACCGTCTCAGCTGACAGCGGCTGGGGCAGTGTGGGCCCCTCTGTGCGCCTGGCCGCAGAGCAGAGCAGAGCAGAGCAGAGCAGGAGTGGGCTCCGTGCCCGGGCTCGCGTGGCTCTGCGAGGGCTGGTGTGTGGGTGGCTGTGTGTGCCCAGCGGCTGAAGGGGCCTGTGTGAGGGGCTGGGGGGCTATTTATAGCTTGGCTTCAGGGGAGGAGCTATTAATGGCCAGGGTGGAGGGTGAATGGACAATACGGCAGGGAGGGGGGCGGATGCCATTCTCCACCAGAGACACGCGGGGCTGGTACCCCAGCCCCCACCCAGGCGGCGGACAAGGGCCACTGTTATGTGGCCAGCAGCTGAGCCGGGACCGCGGCTCACCTGGGAGAGCCCCGGGCTGGTGCCCACCGCCCACCCCCCCATCTCCCTCAGGGGGTCATCGACCAGCCTCCCTTCACCCTAACCGGGGATGTGCTGATGGTGGGGTGAGAAAGGGCTCGTGCGGTCACAGGGGCACCTCAAGCCCTCGCCGCGACGTGTGTGCTCTCAGGGGAGCTGCCTGTTTCCAGTCTGAGACCAGAGTAGATTTGACACGGGGTCCTGGCTGGCTTTGCAGGTGGTCCCCTCCTCTGTCATCACAACTCGGTGTCTGAGCACTAGGCGGGGACAGCGGGGCCTCTGGGCTACGGCAAGGGATGTCGCTGGAGGGGAGGGACCGCTGCTCCATCCGACTGAGGGGAAAGGTCAGACCCAACTCCACTGCGGGGCAGCCGCCCCTGGTCTCCCTGAGCCTCCGAGGTGTGGGATGTGCCCAGGGGCGCTCGGGGCAGAGCCCTGCCTCCCCGGAGGCGGGGGGAGGAGGAGCTGGGCCCCAGGAGGCTGTGGGGGCCCGGGCCCCGCGGAGACCGGCTCCCCAGACCCCTGCCCTCCGGAGACAGAGCCCGAGGTCCTGGAGGGCACGTGCGGCTGAGTGGGCACCTTCGGTGCCTGGCCTTAGAGGGCAACGCGGCGGGGCGGGACTCCAGGGTCCCGTCTCCCGCGCTGGGGGCGCCCCCAGCCGGACATCGGGGTGGGGGCTGTCCTGGGGGCGCACACCCCGGCTGGAGGCAGCCAACCCCCCGGAGCCACGTCCTTCCCTGGCGGGGACACGGGGGCGGCCGCCCGCGCCCCCAAACTTGCGTCGCATTCGCCGGCCTGCTTCCGGGGGCCCGTTTCCCGCGGGAACACCCCCCGCAATGACGTAACGAGGGGCGCCGGCGTCCCGCCTGCGGCCACCTGTCGCCAGGCGCTTCCCAGAAGGTCGCGGCCGACCGCGCACGCGCCGCGCCTACGTCCCCGAAGCCTCGGGCTTTCCCGTCAGCGTCACCGCCCGCGTCCCCCCCCCCCGCCCCCGCCCCCGCCCCCCCCGGCTCCGGGAAAGGGGGCGGGCCGGGAGGACCCCCCCCCCCCCGGGCCCACCCCTGCCCCGCCCCGCCCGCGGGGGGAGCCCGACGACGCTTCCGGCACCGCCCCTTCCCGGCAGGGCCCCCCCTTCCCTCCGCATCTCCAGCCCTCCCCTGCTCT
>NW_023397600.1:0-22129 GCF_007474595.2 Lynx canadensis | reverse complement strand
GACCGCCCCACCCTCATGGTCGCCGGGAAACAGTCGCTTGGAAATTGGGCCCCCGGCGGAGCCACCGGAAAGCTGCTTCGGAGGGCAGGGCCCAGCATAGGCGCGCATAGGCACGGAGGCGGAGTCCCGGTGCGGACGGGTGGCCTCTGTCAGGGCGTCTCGACCACCCGGGTGGGAGGGTGGGGAAGCCAGGGCCCACCTAAGGGCCCTAGGGGGCGGGGTTTGTGGCCGCCCCGCGTCTCGCCCCCTCCAGGTGCAGCGCGGCTTTCACCCGCCAGAGGGCGCCGGGAGAACGCTCCCGGGACCTATGCGCACCCACGCGGGAAGCGGCCCCTCTCACTCCTTCTCTCCTGGTAGAATTGGCCCGGAAACCTCCCGGCGGTGTCGCGGAGTCCTAACTATCCACGGCCACACCCCTCCTTGTACGCTCCCTCCCCCCTCGTATGTTATGTGTGTGTGATGGGAGCAGGAGTGTTCTGGACTGGTGTGGCCCTTCCAGACACGTGGGAACTGGGAGGGGGCAGAGCCCACCTCCCCAGCCTGGACCCACCTCCCGTTCGCCCGGGCTTGAAGGGGCTCAAGTGCTCAGTTAGAGCACCAGAGGCCTACCCACCCTACCTCCGGGAAACTTGGAAGCTGCAGCCAGCCAGCACTGGCCACAGCTGCCCCCAGACCACTTCTGCCAGCCAAAGTGGGGGGATGGTGTGTAGAGTGAACTTACCCCCTCCCCATCATTTGTCTCCCTGTCAGCCTCCTCGCCTGCTCTGATCCACAAGATGGACCCACGAGGGCTGGAAAGCTCAAGCCGGTATAGCTCTCACCCTCTGTGACCACCCCAGGGGCCACAGGCCTCTCCTGGGCACCAAACCCTTCCTCACCCCTCTCTCCAGGACCCTACCAGAATCGGAACCAGCCAGCCAGGCAGGAGGGAGGCTTGGAAAGGAGCTGCAACAAGAACAGACATACTTAGGCTGAGGCCAGGCTGCGGGGTGACCGGCCCCTCCGCGCCTTGGCGGTGAAGCGTTCCTGCACAAAGCGCCGCTCGGCCTTGGCTGGGCTCCCTATTGGGGTGTACTGCTCCTCGAGGTTTTCTTCTACATCCTTGGGCAGGTAAATCAAACCGGTGCCCAGAGCGGCCGTCAGCACCATGGGCACCAGCAGGAAGATCCAGGGGTGCGCGCCCACTTCGCATCCCAGCCTTCGGAAGAGGCAGGAGAGGGGCGCCTCCAGGCAGTCGGTGTGGCAACGGGGTCTCTCGGGCACCTGGTTTTCCGACGGTGAGGCGGGCAGCGAGGAGTCCCCCCTCACTGACACCGGATGTGAATGGGGCACCCCAGCGGGCTCTGGCAAGTGCCCTGAAGCCCAGGTCATCTCGGGTTCCTGTCTTCCACCGAAGAACTGCTCTGACTCGTGCTTAGAGGCCAGGAGTGGCTCTGAGCCCGGGCCCTGCCTCGGGTTGCCGCCTCAGCTCTGACCTGGGCCCCGGCTCCTCCGCTGGGGGCTCCCGCTCCGCCTGCACCTCCGCCTCCGGCCAGGCCTCTGGCGCTACCTTGCAGGGAGGAAGGCTCATTTCCGGGAAGGAAAGGCCAGGGTCTCAAACGTGACAGCAGATTAGAAAACAGCCACTGGACCGAGCGCCCATCTCCGTCCCACACGACGGTTTCCTGGAGAAATTCTGCAGAAGTCTGTTTGAGTTCCGGCCGCTTGCGCCAGGATCCCGGAGGCTTCCGTTGGGGAGCATGTGTTTTGACTCATAGCCCATCCAGCCCCAAATTTGTCTGTGGCGTGCCTGATGCTCCCAGGAAGTTAGTACACAAACACTACTTAACGGTAAGATGCGTGCCTCTTCTACAAGGCTTACACACACACACACACACACACACACACACACACACACACACACACACGTGGTGTCACCTTTCCGGGGAGCATCCAGTAACACAGTTCTCCGGTAAGGTGAACCTCGTACCCCTGGTTTAGTGACTCTTTTTGTTAACTACAAACGTAACATATATTCTTCTTGTAAAAAGTTAGAAGTAAATAAGTGGGCTGAAAAGTCGGTATTTATCTTGGATCTATTCCACCCGCAGTTCCCAGGATGGAGGGACCCCTGTGTTCATGTCACCGTTTTTACGAAAACCTCTACCTACCTTTCAACATGCTCGCAACCGAGAGGCAGGTGTTGAGCGGTTCTTAAGAATTATGAAAATTGCTTGCCATGTTTTTCATGGTTGGTAGTCACCTAATATTATTGTGATTGTGTTTTTATGTGGGTAGGTCTAGCATTTTAATGAAATCTCCAGACTGTAAGAGTACCAAGTCCAAGAGTTTAAGAAAGATAATTTTAACAGTATTTTCAAGGAGAAAGAAATAGGAGATTTTGTTAAGTTGCCTCTCCAGAAAGTCATTGTTTAAGAGCGACCTTATTAAAATAACCACAAGATGGCACCCGTTTTCTATTTTCAAAGTTATGGTAAAGGAAACTGAAGATTCCTTCTGTCTTTCCTCTGTGTTTCCAAGTCCTAATTATAGCTACATCTTGAGTTCATCGCTGGTGTGCTATAAAGCTAGTGGCTTCTGTATCACATTTAAAGTCTGTAGATAGAGGAACTGACCTGAGAATTCCATTTGTTGAACCATGTCTACATTATGGAGAGAATGGCTCAGCTGTTCTCCTAAACATTTAAGAGGAAATGGTAGGGTGAAGGTGTTCACAAGTATCCTATAATGTACACATCCAAACACAGGGCCTCTTCCTGCCCATCTTTATAAAGTATTTCTCTAGCACAACATCAATGTGTGTCTTTCATCTCAAAACACAAGTAAATTTCTACAATTGCTCCTAAATCAGGCATTGTGAAGTGCGAATAAATTCCATAGTAAAATATGTACCCTGGGATTTGATTTTATCTAGTTTCTTAATTATAGATTATTGATTCCAGATTATTTTATTAATCTCGCTATCTAGATTACTAATGTTTGTGCGGGTCTAGAATGTCAATAAAAAATACCACTGTTAGTTATTTTCCACCAGTTTTTCTGCATCATTTCATAAAAGGAATAGAGCATTTCCAAAATGAGCTCATCGCCTATTTTTGAGTGATCAAAGCCTGAAACGCTCTGAAAGATTGGTTTCAGAACTCTACACTTCTCCAGGTGAAGCTGTCACATGGCCTAGAAGTGACATGGCTTCTAATAAGGAAGTCTCTAAAGGCTCTTCCTTTCAATTCAGGAAGACCCTCTGGCCTTCAATTTGAGAATGGTGTCTACTGTGTCAGGATAGGATTCCCCATCCTTCAGAAAATGCCTTTTGTATGAGGAGAGGATGGGTATTGGGAATTCAAGAATATAGTTTAGAACTTAAAATTGTATCTAGCCTACTTCTTCTCCACCTTCAGTCTAGATAAAATGAAGCAGACAAAGCATTCCTTTTATCTTCTATCACCATGTAGATTCCATTTCCTTCTGTTCCCCAGTCCTTCTCCAGCAGCCCCTGTGCTCCATTTTTTTCCTCTTCTCCTCCCTTCTCTTTTGCTTCCCGCCCCTTCTCCTTTTCTAATACCTATTCTCTCACATTAGCCAAACTGAGTTTGATATAAATAAAGGGAATTATTTTCATTAAAAAATTTGCCCATTAATATTTATAAGATGTTTTTGTTTTAACTGTGTATTTTAGTTCTATGATAATCTGTTTCCTACACTTGACCATGAGCTCCTCAGAGAAGCTCTGTCTCATTCATCCCTGCCTACTCAGAGGTACTCAGAGGACACTCAAATGTTAGTCATAACTTAGGTGGTCCTGTTTATCTTTCCATCGCTCTAGAAATTATCTAATTCAAATATGGCAGACATCATGGCTGAAATGTATTCTGTAGATCCCATAGGGTCTGCTCAGATGCCTGTGTTCTCACTGAGACATGAGGTATTTTTTTGCATCTTTTCCCCTGCCATATCTTAAGCTTTTTGCCATTTCCTTTTTTCCTTGTTAAAATTAACACAGTATAGCTGTTTCTCCTAACTTGTACAATAATCTGTCACAGAGCATTATGGAGTCCCTCAGTTTTCCTTTTCTAAACTGAAATGTGAAGATTTAGTAAATTGATTGGTCATTGAGAAGAAGCTCTAAAACTGAAACACGAGTAATTAAGAAAGAAACTGAAGAAAAGGCAGCAGAAAGAACTGACCATGAATGTAGTGTTACAGAAGAAACATATTGTTAAGATGCATGTACATATTATGGTAGGGTGGTAGGTTCTTACATTGATGGTCTCCAATGAATCATGGCTCCCAGAATTTATGATTTGTCCTGGTTCCCTCCCACAATGACTCTGGGTTTGGCTATGTGACTTACTTGGTCCAAGCAAGAGAGCTCAGGTTTTTATGGACTTGGGGTTCATAATGCTGATGGTAAAACTCTTTGAAGTACTTTATCATTGGCTTTCATTAAGTTTCTAAAAAAAATTTTTAATTTTATTTAGAGAGAAAGCCCGGGGAGGGGGCAGAGGGAGAGAGAGAGAGAGAGAAAGAGAGAGAGAATCTTAAGCAGTCTCTTTGCTCAGTGTGGAGCCTGATGTGGGGCTCAATCCCACGACCCTGGGATCATGACCTGAGCGGAAATCAAGAGTTAGATGCTCACCGGACTGAGCCACTCAGGTGCCCCTAAATTCCTTTTTATATAATAAGGTGAATTTCTCCTTTTCTGTAGTATAGCAATACCTAAAAAGATGGCTTAGGAAACAGCAGAAGACAAGGTGGAAAATGCTTGAGAAAAGAAAAATACAGATTTCCTTAATGGAAGTGTTGGAATTTGGGAGAACACATTAAACAGAAGAGGAAAAAGGAGACCTTGAAGGTCACGCTCAACATATGGAAAGGATAACACAGCAACAACAACCAGAATGGACAGCTTATGGAGTAGGACTTTAAAAGGAGGGAAATAATTTAGTAACTAATTGGCTGGAGAGAGTGACTAGAGTCTTAAAAAAAATCTAACAGGTGGGGTACCTGGGTGGCTCAGCTGGTTGAGCATCTGACTTCAGCTCAGGTCATGATAAACATAAAAAAACATTAAATACACATAAGTAAACATTAAAAACATTTTTTAAGTCCCATTCAATGGCGAAAATATTTCTAATAATAATAGCCCTTATTGAATTACACGTGTTTTAAATAATTTCACACATATTAAATAATTTAGTCCTAAGAACTCCACGAGTGAAGTACTATCTTCTCGCTTTGACAAGTGGAAAATGTGACCGAGAGAAGCTAAGTAACTTGCCCCAAATCACACAGGTAGTAAGAGGTAGAGCTGGGATAGGAACCCAGGTACAGTGGCTTCAAAGTCCATACTTATTTAAAAAAAATTTTTTTTAACATTTTTCATTTTTGAGACAGAGCATGAAATGGGGGAGGGTCAGAGAGAGGGAGACACAGAATCTGAAACAGGCTCCAGGCTGTGAGGTGTCAGCACAGAGCCCGACGCGGGGCTCGAACTCACAGACCAGGAGATCATGACCTGAGCCGAAGTCGGCCGCTCAACCGACTGAGCCACCCAGGCGCCCCTATAGCGTTATGGTCAGAAAAGATGCCTGATATTTTTGAATTTGTTGAGGCTTGTTTTGTGGCCGAATATGTGTTCTATTCTGGAGAATGTGCTGTGTGCACTTGAAAAGTACGTGTATTCTGCTGTTTTAGGATGAAATGTTCTGAATATGTCTGTTAAATCCATCTGTTCCAGCGTGTCATTCAAAGCCACTGTTTCCTTGTTGATTTTCTGTTTGGATTATCTGTCCATCGATGTAAGTGGGGGGTGTTAAAGTTCCTTACAACTACTGTATTACTATCGATTATTTCCTTTATGTTTATTAGCTGATTTATGTATTTGAATGCATAAATACAATTGTTATATCCTCTTGTTGGATTGTCCCCTTTATTATACAATGTTTTTGTCTCTTGTTACAGTTTTTGTTCTAAAGTCACTTTTGTCTGATGTAAGTATTACTACTCCAGGTTTCTTTTGACTTTCATTTGCGTGACAAATGTTTCTCCATCCCCTCACTTTGGATCTGCAGATGCCTTTTGGTCTGAAATGAGTCTCTTGTAGGCAGCATATAGATGGATCTCTGTCACCCTATGTCATTTGATTGGACCATTTAGTCCACTTACATTCAAAGTAATTATTGATAGATATGTACTGATTGCCATTTTGTTAAGTGTTTTGTGGTTGTTTCCATAGATTTTCTCCGATCTTTTCTTCTCTTGCTCTCTTTCATGGTTTGTTGGCTTTCTTTAGTGATATATTTGGATTCCGTTCTCTTTATTTGCGTATCTATTACTGGGTTTTGATTCTTGGTTAGGAAACAACATCTTCTGTATATAGCAGTCTATATTCAGTTGATGGTCACTTAAGTTTAAACCCATTCTTTTTTTTTTCCCCAGGGGTAGAATTTTTTTTTCTTTTTTTTCTTTTTATATATATATATATGAAATTTATTGACAAATTGGTTTCCATGCAACACCCAGTGCTCATCCCAAAAGGTGCCCTCCTCAATACCCATCACCCACCCTCCCCTCCCTCCCACCCCCCATCAACCCTCAGTTTGTTCTCAGTTGTTTACAGTCTCTTATGCTTTGGCTCTCTCCCACTCTAACCTCTTTTTTTTTTTCCTTCCCCTCCCCCATGGGTTCCTGTTAAGTTTCTCAGGATCCACATAAGAGTGAAACCATATGGTATCTGTCTTTCTCTGTATGGCTTATTTCACTTAGCATTACACTCTCCAGTTCCATCCACGTTGCTACAAAAGGCCATATTTCATTTTTTCTCATTGCCACGTAGTATTCCATTGTGTATATATACCACAATTTCTTTATCCATTCATCAGTTGATGGACATTTAGGCTCTTTCCATAATTTGGCTATTGTTGAGAGTGCTGCTATGAACATTGGGGTACAAGTGCCCCTATGCATCAGTACTCCTGTATCCCTTGGATAAATTCCTAGCAGTGCTATTGCTGGGTCATAGGGTAGGTCTATTTTTAATTTTCTGAGGAACCTCCACACTGCTTTCCAGAGCGGCTGCACCAATTTGCATTCCCACCAACAGTGCAAGAGGGTTCCCGTTTCTCCACATCCTCTCCAGCATCTATAGTCTCCTGATTTGTTCATTTTGGCCACTCTGACTGGCGTGAGGTGATACCTGAGTGTGGTTTTGATTTGTATTTCCCTGATAAGGAGCGACGCTGAACATCTTTTCATGTGCCTGTTGGCCATCCGGATGTCTTCTTTAGAGAAGTGTCTATTCATGTTTTCTGCCCATTTCTTTTTTTTTTTTATATGTATGAAATTTATTGACAAATTGGTTTCCAGACAACACCCAGTGCTCATCCCAAAAGGTGCCCTCCTCAATACCCATCACCCACCCTCCCCTCCCTCCCACCCCCCATCAACCCTCAGTTTGTTCTCAGTTTTTAACAGTCTCTTATGCTTTGGCTCTCTCCCACTCTAACGTCCTTTTTTTTTTTTTTTTTTCCTTCCCCTCCCCCATGGGTTCCTGTTAAGTTTCTCAGGATCCACATAAGAGTGAAACCATATGGTATCTGTCTTTCTCTGTATGGCTTATTTCACTTAGCATCAAACTCTCCACTTCCATCCACATTGCTACAAAAGGCCATATTTCATTTTTTCTCATTGCCACGTAGTATTCCATTGTGTATATAAACCACAATTTCTTTATCCATTCATCAGTTGATGGACATTTAGGCTCTTTCCATAATTTGGCTATTGTTGAGAGTGCTGCTATGAACACTGGGGTACAACTGCCCCTATGCATCAGTACTGCTGTATCCCTTGGGTAAATTCCTAGCAGTGCTATTGCTGGGTCATAGGGTAGGTCTATTTTTAATTTTCTGAGGAACCTCCACACTGCTTTCCAGAGCGGCTGCACCAATTTGCATTCCCACCAACAGTGCAAGAGGGTTCCCGTTTCTCCACATCCTCTCCAGCATCTATAGTCTCCTGATTTGTTCATTTTGGCCACTCTGACTGGCGTGAGGTGATACCTGAGTGTGGTTTTGATTTGTATTTCCCTGATAAGGAGCGACGCTGAACATCTTTTCATGTGCCTGTTGGCCATCTGGATGTCTTCTTTAGAGAAGTGTCTATTCACGTTTTCTGCCCATTTCTTCACTGGGTTATTTGTTTTTCGGGTGTGGAGTTTGGTGAGCTCTTTATAGATTTTAGATACTAGCCCTTTGTCCGATATGTCATTTGCAAATATCTTTTCCCATTCCGTTGGTTGCCTTTTAGTTTGGTTGGTTGTTTCCTTTGCTGTGCAGAAGCTTTTTATCTTCATAAGGTCCCAGTAATTCACTTTTGCTTTTAATTCCCTTGCCTTTGGGGATGTGTCGAGTAAGAGATTGCTACGGCTGAGGTCAGAGAGGTCTTTTCCTGCTTTCTCCTCTAAGGTTTTGATGGTTTCCTGTCTCACATTTAGGTCCTTTATCCATTTTGAGTTTATTTTTGTAAATGGTGTGAGAAAGTGGTCTAGTTTCAACCTTCTGCATGTTGCTGTCCAGTTCTCCCAGCACCATTTGTTAAAGAGGCTGTCTTTTTTCCATTGGATGTTCTTTCCTGCTTTGTCAAAGATGAGTTGGCCATACGTTTGTGGGTCTAGTTCTGGGGTTTCTATTCTATTCCATTGGTCTGTGTGTCTGTTTTTGTGCCAATACCATGCTGTCTTGATGATGACAGCTTTGTAGTAGAGGCTAAAGTCTGGGATTGTGATGCCTCCTGCTTTGGTCTTCTTCAAAATTCCTTTGGCTATTCGGGGCCTTTTGTGGTTCCATATGAATTTTAGGATTGCTTGTTCTAGTTTCGAGAAGAATGCTGGTGCAATTTTGATTGGGATTGCATTGAATGTGTAGATAGCTTTGGGTAGTATTGACATTTTGGCAATATTTATTTTTCCAATCCATGAGCAGGGAATGTCTTTCCATTTCTTTAAATCTTCTTCAATTACCTTCATAAGCTTTCTATAGTTTTCAGCATACAGATCCTTTACATCTTTGGTTAGATTTATTCCTAGGTATTTTATGCTTCTTGGTGCAATTGTGAATGGGATCATTTTCTTTATTTGTCTTTCTGTTGCTTCATTGTTAGTGTATAAGAATGCAACTGATTTCTGTACATTGATTTTGTATCCTGCAACTTTGCTGAATTCATGTATCAGTTCTAGCAGACTTTTGGTGGAGTCTATCGGATTTTCCATGTATAATATCATGTCATTTGCAAGAAGCGAAAGCTTGACTTCATCTTTGCCAATTTTGATGCCTTTGATTTCCTTTTGTTGTCTGATTGCTGATGCTAGAACTTCCAGCACTATGTTAAACAACAGCAGTGAGAGTGGGCATCCCTGTCGTGTTCCTGATCTCAGGGAGAAAGCTCTCAGTTTTTCCCCATTGAGGATGATGTTAGCTGTGGGCTTTTCATAAATGGCCTTTATGATGTCTAAGTATGTTCCTTCTATCCCGACTTTCTCAAGGGTTTTTATTAAGAAAGGGTGCTGGATTTTGTCAAAGCCTTTTCTGCATCGATTGACAGGATCATATGGTTCTTCTCTTTTTTTTTGTTAATGTGATGTATCACGTTGATTGATTTGCGAATGTTGAACCAGCCCTGCATCCCAGGAATGAATCCCACTTGATCATGGTGAATAATTCTTTTTATATGCCGTTGAATTCGATTTGCTAGTATCTTATTGAGAATTTTTGCATCCATATTCATCAGGGATATTGGCCTGTAGTTCTCTTTTTTTACTGGGTCTCTGTCTGGTTTAGGAATCAAAGTAATACTGGCTTCATAGAATGAGTCTGGAAGTTTTCCTTCCCTTTCTATTTCTTGGAATAGCTTGAGAAGGATAGGTATTATCTCTGCTTTAAACGTCTGGTAGAACTCCCCTGGGAAGCCATCTGGTCCTGGACTCTTATTTGTTGGGAGATTTTTGATAACCGATTCAATTTCTTCGCTGGTTATGGGTCTGTTCAAGCTTTCTCTTTCCTCCTGATTGAGTTTTGGAAGAGTGTGGGTGTTCAGGAATGTGTCCATTTCTTCCAGGTTGTCCAATGTGTTGGCATATAATTTTTCATAGTATTCCCTGATAATTGTTTGTATCTCTGAGGGATTGGTTGTAATAATTCCATTTTCATTCATGATTTTATCTATTTGGGTCATCTCCCTTTTCTTTTTGAGAAGCCTGGCTAGAGGTTTGTCAATTTTGTTTATTTTTTCAAAAAACCAACTCTTGGTTTCGTTGATCTGCTCTACAGTTTTTTTAGATTCTATATTGTTTATTTCTGCTCTGATCTTTATTATTTCTCTTCTTCTGCTGGGTTTAGGCTGTCTTTGCTGTTCTGCTTCTATTTTCTTTAGGTGTGCTGTTAGATTTTGTATTTGGGATTTTTCTTGTTTCTTGAGATAGGCCTGGATTGCAATGTATTTTCCTCTCAGGACTGCCTTTGCTGCGTCCCAAAGCATTTGGATTGTTGTATTTTCATTTTCGTTTGTTTCCATGTATTTTTTAATTTCTTCTCTAATTGCCTGGTTGACCCACTCATTCGTTAGTAGGGTGTTCTTTAACCTCCATGCTTTTGGAGGTTTTCCAGACTTTTTCCTGTGGTTGATTTCAAGCTTCATAGCATTGTGGTCTGAAAGTATGCATGGTATAATTTCAATTCTTGTAAACTTATGAAGGGCTGTTTTGTGACCCAGTATATGATCTATCTTGGAGAATGTTCCATGTGCACTCGAGAAGAAAGTATATTCTGTTGCTTTGGGATGCAGAGTTCTAAATATATCTGTCAAGTCCATCTGATCCAATGTCTCATTCAGGGCCCTTGTTTCTTTATTGACCGTGTGTCTAGATGATCTATCCATTTCTGTAAGTGGGGTGTTAAAGTCCCCTGCAATTACCACATTCTTACCAATAAGCTTGCTTATGTTTATGAGTAATTGTTTTATATATTTGGGGGCTCCGGTATTCGGCGCATAGACATTTATAATTGTTAGCTCTTCCTGATGGATAGACCCTGTAACTATTATATAATGTCCTTCTTCATCTCTTGTTACAGTCTTTAATTTAAAGTCTACTTTGTCTGATATAAGTATGGCTACTCCAGCTTTCTTTGGGCTTCCAGTAGCATGATAAATAGTTCTCCATCCCCTCACTCTCAATCTAAAGGTGTCCTCAGGTCTAAAATGAGTCTCTTGTAGACAGCAAATAGATGGGTCTTGTTTTTTTATCCATTCTGATACCCTATGCCTTTTGGTTGGCGCATTTAATCCATTTACATTCAGTGTTATTATAGAAAGATATGGGTTTAGAGTCATTGTGATGTCTGTATGTTTTATGCTTGTAGTGATGTCTCTGGTACTTTGTCTCACAGGGTCCCCCTTAGGATCTCTTGTAGGGCTGGTTTAGTGGTGACAAATTCCTTCAGTTTTTGTTTGTTTGCGAAAACTTTATCTCTCCTTCTATTCTAAATGACAGACTTGCTGGATAAAGGATTCTCGGCTGCATATTTTTTCTGTCTAGCACACTGAAAATCTCGTGCCAGTTCTTTCTGGCCTGCCAAGTTTCAAAAGAGAGATCAGTCACGAGTCTTATAGGTCTCCCTTTATATGTGAGGGCACGTTTACCCCTTGCCACTTTCAGAATTTTCTCTTTATCCTTGTATTTTGCCAGTTTCACTATGATATGTCGTGCAGAAGATCGATTCAAGTTACGTCTGAAGGGAGTTCTCTGTGCCTCTTGGATTTCAATGCCTTTTTCCTTCCCCAGTTCAGGGAAGTTCTCAGCTATTATTTCTTCAAGTACCCCTTCAGCACCTTTCCCTCTCTCTTCCTCCTCTGGAATACCAATTATGCGTATATTATTTCTTTTTAGTGTATCACTTAGTTCTCTAATTTTCCCCTCATACTCCTGGATTTTTTAATCTTTTTCTCAGCTTCCTCTTTTTCCATAACTTTATCTTCTAGTTCACCTATTCTCTCCTCTGCCTCTTCCATCCGAGCCGTGGTGGTTTCCATTTTATTATGCATTTCGTTTAAAGCGTTTTTCAGCTCCTCGTGACTGCTCCTTAGTCCCTTGATCTCTGTAGCAAGAGATTCTCTGCTGTCCTGTATACTCTTTTCAAGCCCAGCGATTAATTTTATGACTACTATTCTAAATTCACTTTCTGTTATATTATTTAAATCCTTTTTGATCAGCTCATTAGCTGTTGTTATTTCCTGGAGATTCTTCTGAGGGGAATTCTTCCGCTTGGTCATTTTGGATAGTCCCTGGCGTGGTGAGGACCTGCAGGGCACTTCCCCTGTGCTGTGGTGTATAACTGGAGTTGGTGGGCGGGGCCGCAGTCAGTCCTGATGTCTGCCCCCAGCCCACCGCTGGGGCCACAGTCAGACTGGTGTGTGCCTTCTCTTCCCCTCTCCTAGGGGCGGGATTCACTGTGGGGTGGCGTGGCCTGTCTGGGCTACTTGCACACTGCCAGGCTTGTGATGCTGGGGATCTGGCGCATTAGCTGGGGTGGGTAGGCAAGGTGCACAGGGGCAGGAGGGGCAGGCTTAGCTCGCTTCTCCTTAGGGGATCCACTTCAGGAGGGGCCCTGTGGCAGCAGGAGGGAGTCAGATCCGCTGCCGGAGGTTTGGCTCCGCAGAAGCGCAGAGTTGGGTATTTGCGCGGAGCGAGCAAGTTCCCTGGCAGGAACTGGTTCTCTTTGGGATTTTGGCTGGGGATGGGCGGGGGAAATGGCGCTGGCGAGCGCCTTTGTTCCCCACCAAACTGAGCTCTGTCGTCCGGGGGCTCAGCAGCTCTCCCTCCCTTTGTCCTCCAGCCTTCCCGCTTCCGAGCAGAGCTGTTAACTTATGACCTCCCAGACACTAAGTCGCGCTTGCTGTCGGAACACAGTCCGTCAGGCCCCTCCGCTTTTGCAAGCCAGACTCGGGGGCTCTGCTTGACCGGCGAGCCGCCCCTCTGCCCCGGCTCCCTCCCGCCAGTCCGTGGAGCACGCACCGCCTCGCCGCCCTTCCTACCCTCTTCCGTGGGCCTCTCGTCTGGGCTTGGCTCCGGAGACTCCGTTCTGCTAATCCTCTGGCGGTTTTCTGGGTTATTTAGGCAGGTGTAGGTGGAATCTAAGTGATCAGCAGGACGCGCGGTGAGCCCAGCGTCCTCCGACGCCGCCATCTTCCTTAGATTCAAATTTAAATCAGATTCAAACTTATTTTCATTGGCTACTTTGGAAATTTGCTTTATTGACTTCTTGTATCCAGTACTGCTATAATGAAATCTAAGACAAATCAGGTTCTGCTCCTTTGCTGATAATTATTTTTCTCCTTTGAAGGCTTTTGAGATATTATTCTTTTCCTGTAATATTTCCTAAGAACATATTATTGGGGAGGAAAAAAATTTCCTTCTTCCCTTCAACATCATTTGGCTGGTCTAATAATTAAATTACCATATGACAGATAAGCAGGAAAAAACAAATTTAATTACGTATGTATGAGGAGCACCATGAAAATATGATACTCAGGGGCAAGCTGAGGAGTTGCTGCGTATAGACCATCCTGAACTAAGGAATGGGATAGGAGCCTGGGGCTTCAGAGGGGAGGAGGTGATTCACAGCACAATAAGGAGAGCAGATTTTTGGTAATTAGGTGTTTGCCCTACCATACGGATATAGCATTCAGATAAAAAAAAAATTATCTCTGATAACAGCTGATAACAGAACTTCCCCAGTCCTTCAGCATACACTGTTCAGTTTTAGGACGAAACACCCCCTCACAAAGTGTGCTCTATAGCTATTGTACTTTGCAGCATGGCCAAGCCATAGCAAACAGACTCTCCCTGGCCTTATTTCCAATGGGAAGTTAAGGAAGAAGGATTTGGCATTCCAGTTGGATAAAGTTCTAACCTCTTGAGACTGTCTCCTTCCATTGCTAGAGAGTCTATCTAGACCCACCCCACATCACACAGGAGCATGATCCCAATGTGAGTGCTATGTAGTGGTTCATGATGTCCCCATCAGGTGACACACATCTAAAGAAATCATGCTTTTTTTCATGGAAGGCATATATCATCAGATCCTCCAATGATGAGCAACAAAACAAAACAATATCTTGAATGCCTACATTCAATTACCAGGGAATTTAATTTTCTAAACATTCAAACATATCCACTGTATGATTCTAACTATATGACACTCTGGAAAGAGCAAGACTATGGAGGTAAGGGTTGGGATGAATGTAGGGATAAAGGGGCACAGCACAGAGGACTTTTAAGGCAATGAAACTCTTTGACACGATACCACAAAGGTGGATTCACATCATTACACATTTCTTAAAACTCATAGAATGTATAACACCAAGGCTGAACACTAATGCAAATTAGAAACTTTGCCTGAAAATGATGATTTAGTGTCCATATAAAATGCACCATTGTTGTCAGGGTGCCTGGGTGGCTCAGCTGGTTCAGCGTCCAAGTCTGGATCTGAGCTGAGGTCATGACCTCACAGTTCATGGGATCAAGTCCTACATCAGGCTCTGTGCTGACAGCACAGGATTCTTTCTCCCCTCTCTCTCTGCCCCTTTGCTGCTCACACACACGCATGCTCTCTCACTCAAAACTAAACAAAGGAACTGAAAAATACATACTACTAAAAATGGACCACTGTCGTGCAACATGTTGACAACAGCGGAGGCGATCTGTGCGATGGAAATCATAGCACCACACATGCCGGCATTGCAGTGCTGCATAGACGTGGATGGACACGTTTGGGTTAGGACAGGTAAAAGGCTGGCTCTGATGTCAGACAGACCTGGGGGTGAAGTCCCTGGCTCCGCACCCTGTCGGCTGTGTGCTCTTGAGCAACTCACGCCTCCCCTCCAAGCTCGGGTTCTCTGTCTGTAAAGTGGGGACAATCGCACTCACTTCAGAAAGTTACCTGTACACACAGGGTACGGCACAGAGTAGCCCCCAGGAAATGGAAGTTCTGATTCCTGAAACGATGTGCCCCAAGAAATACAGAATTCAGAATCAGCCACCAACTCACTACTGTAAGCCGTGCCTTCTGACTGCAGATCCGGAGTCAATGGGCGCTAGAGGCCTTTTGCCCAAATTTGCAAGGTTCTGTCCCTGCCCCCACAGAGGCACCAAGGGGGATGCCACACAGGTCCCTCTGATCAGGCGATGGCCTTGGCCTCATGTCAGGCAGAAAGCTCATTCCATGCCCCAAACTCGGCTGCTCCCAGGAGAGAGGATGCAGGCCCACACCTCTGGTCACCAGGGGCAAAGTATACCCACCGCACCCCCCCACCCTGCGGCCAATAATCCAAACTAGACTGACATGGGTAGGACCTCCAAGGACGCTCCTTCTCCACATGTGGAAACTGAGTCCTCGAGAGGGGAAAGGACTTGTCCATCGAGGGAGCTGCTGGCAGAGCTGGGACCAGGGTCCCAGCTGGAGCCCTGCCCAGAGGCAGGTGCCTTGTTCACACATTCTTCTGCCTGTGGCCCCCACTCCCAGTTGAACAGCCAACCATTTCCTTGAAAACGCAGCCATTCCAGTTGCAAACATCTGCAGAGCACATATTACAGCTAGGTTTCGTTAAACAATGAACAAAGAGTCTGCAGGTTTTTAACCTGAAGGCTTTTGGGGGAGGTGCTAGAGACACCCTCCCCTAACGTAGTCATCAGAATACTGTAGGTCTGTACGTTTTGTTGGAAGGTGGTCTATCTACATAGACCTTTCTTCAGTTCCCCACAGGGCCTCTAAGAGGGCTAAACTGAAAACATCTGGGCCTTCCTGAGGAATTCCACACATCCCACCTTATTCAGAAATGCTAGAATGAGGGGTGCCTGGGTGGCTCAGTCGGTAAAGGGTCTGACTGTGGCTCAGGTCATGATCTCACGGTCTGTGAGTTCCAGCCTCACGTTGGGCTCTGTGCTGACGTCTCAGTGCCTGGAGCCTGCTTCAGATTCTATGTCTCCCTCTCTCTCTGACCCTCCCCCATTCATGCTCTGTCCCTCTCTGTCTCAAAACTAAATAAACCTTTAAAAAAAAAAAAGAAATGCTAGAATGTACAGTCAGCCCTAGAGCTGATTCTTCCAACAACGCGGGACATGCCACACCTAGAGACCTATACGCAGACATATGCCCGAGCTTTCTGAGCAGGGAGGGGCAGCAACAGGTCCAGGCTTCAAGCCTGTCCTTTGGTGGCTGTCTGCCACCAGGCGGGGAGGGGCTTCTTGGTGCTCAGTGCTGACACCAGATGCGGACACCCTCAACACACATACACGGGCACAGGTATGAGGCCAGCCCCCAAGGTCTGAGGGCATTTGTGGTCTCAGGCTGAGGACTCAAGATACAGGGGTGAGGCAGCTCAGCAGTGACGGGTCCCAGGATGGGAAGTGACATAAGGAAGGCAATAGACACACATACAATCACACATACGCGGTCACGGCCTCACCCATGTACACAGAGACTCATGCATCACACAGATACACCTCATACTCACGAAAACACATAAACACACAGACCCACGTACACGCAATAAGAAGATATACTTGGATATCTCCAGACCGATGCACAGACATGCTCAGAGGCACCCACTCACAGCCACATGTCCTCGCCCACATAGGCGTGTGCATGCTTTACACACACGCACACACACAGTCCAAGCTCCCCGGGAACCAACCACTATGCATTCTCCCCTCTGCGGGCAGTCCAGGGATACGAACTAAAGGCTGGACTGGGTTCCCAGTTGGCCCCAAGGAGAGGGAAGGGGCAGAGGGACAGTTGAACCTTGCTTGCTTCTCACTCTACTGCATGTGGGGGTGGGGTAGGGGGTAAGGGAAACCCACCTGCCAAAACAGCAGGGGACAAGCCCACAAATGGAGTAACCCACTTGCCAGGGGCTATCAGGAATGGGGGGCGGGGGGAGTCTCTTGGCTCCTGGGGGTGGCTCCAAGCACTGAGAATTTGCGGGAAAGGGGAGATCTGGGATGAGAGGCATTTTTCCACAGTGAACCTTTCCCCCCTTCCGAAGCGTGGTCTTCCTTCTGCAGCTGCATTCAGCCCCCCCACCACCCAATACGCCCAGTCAGCACCCCTAGGCCCTTGCCTCACCTTACTGAGATACAACCACCAGCTCCTCCACAAGAGGAGGTCCTACCCAGACATATCCAGGGGTGCCCCACACCCGGGGCACCCGCTGCACCCGCTCCTGCACACTGCATAAAAACATCCAGAGTCCCCCTATACTCCAACCCCCAAACTCACCCGCCTCCAGTTCCGCGGGAGGTAAATACCCAGCCAGGTGAGCCCCAAACCGGAAATGGCCGTCCCCGCCGCCACCACCGGCCACCTCTCCTTCGGAAACCCTTCCCTGGGTTCTTGAAAGCCCCCTCCCCCAGGATCGCGACCCCACCCCTGCCTCCTTTTGGACGGTGTGCAGCAGCCTCTGTCAAGTGTCCGCCTCTGTGGGACGAGACGAGAGGGCAGCTGGTCAGCCAAGCGCTGGGGGCAGGGGCCTGGGGGGCTGCCCTCCCGCCACTCCCGCGCCCTGCGCCCGCTTAGCCGAGGCGCCGGAGACCATGGCCACGCGCGCTACGTTCTCAGCCCAGACTGTCTCGGTGCCCGCTCTCTGGCTCCACAGCTGCAGCTGCGGGGGAGCGGGGCCGAGCGCCGGGTGACGTCAGGCCCCGCAACGCAGCCACCCAGGACAGCCGCCCCGTATGTCCGGCCAGGAGCTGCCGCCACCCCTGTTTGTGTTAGGCTGCTTTAGCAAGGGTTACAGGCTCTGATGGCCATGAACTCCAAAATCCACAAATATCGTTTAAATCCTCACCAACAAAATAAAAAAAAAATCTCCTACTAAATTTCCTACTTTAAAAGCAATTACACATAAAAATCAAAAAGTATATATATATATTAAAACCAGAACATTAAAGCAGAAGCCCTTGTATATGCTCTCTGGATCTAAACTACCTTTTCGGCCTCATTTGGCCATTAACTCTATAAACTGAGCATGGAAGGTCAGGGTTAGGATACCGGAATGCTGACCTTACCAACAATATAAACAGTCGATTAATGCATGTTTATTCTTACACTATAAACTAAAGAAAAGGTTACTAAGAAAATCGGAAGGAAGGGGTGCTGGGTGGCACTGTCGGTTAAGGGTCAGGCTCTTGACTTTGGCTCAGGTCATGATCTATACTTCTTGCGTTCAAGCCCCATGATAGGTTCAGCACTGGCAGTGTGGAGCCTGATGAAGATTCTCTCTCTGCCCCCGCTTCCCCTACTAAGGTGCTCTGTCCTCTCCCTCTCTCTCTCAAAATAAATACTTAAAAAACAAGAAGAAAAAGAAAATCATAAGGAACACAAAATACATTTACAGGATAGTACTCTATATGTTGAAAAATATCTGTATGTAAGTGGACTCCCACGGTACAAACCCACCTGGTTCAAGGGTCAACTGTATACCTATATGATGTCTCCACTAAGAGATTACCGGAACTTAACATAGCACCAAATTAGAAAATCAAAACCCCATTCCTGCTTTCCCTTCTTTTCTGGACACTATGGCCATTTTATTGGCCTTCAGACATCTTCACATTTAAAACAAGCATTTTCTTGGGGGACCTGGGTGACTTAGTTGATTAGTCACCCAACTTTGGCTCAGCTCATGTTCTCACATTTCATGAGTTCGAGTCCTGCATTGGGCTCCTTGCTCTCAGTGCAGAGCCTGCTTTGGATCTTCTGTCCCCCCACTCCCCTCTCAACAATAAACAAACATTCACCAAAGTATCCTCAACATTTAGTAAGTCACTAAAAGCCACTGTGATCATTTTGTCTTCTATTTCTATAGCACGCTTTACAGGTTACAAAACGTTGCCACATTTGTTCATTACACATAACCAAGAGGTGGGTATTAGTGCCATTTTTAGGAACGAGGTCATTGACATTCAGGCAAGTTTTTCCAAGATCCCACAGCTAGGAAGTGACGGAACCAAGATGCTAGCATGTCTTTTGATTTCAAATACAGTGCTTGTAGCATTATGCAGCAGCTGCCTGAGCCTAAGAGATCAGGACCTTTTTACCTCCTTCCCTAGTTGTCACCTTAGAATAGGTCATCATTACTTTCCTTTATTACTACGAGTATGACTGTGATGTTATTTTAATTCTCCAAAATGGGTTTTACTTATTGAAGCACCACTAAACCAAACTGTGGTCATCATAATCCCAATGTTCCTTGTAGATCTACTTGACAATCCAAATATATTATCATCAAGTCCCAGGCCTTATCTTTGGAAGGTTCAAGTTGTAAACACCATCACCCAAGCTCTTTCTGGATGTCAGTAGGAGTTTGACACATCCGTATACACCACAGGATCATACGCTTGGCCGTAGGTTGACCTAGACTAATTCTTTAGTGTTTCACATAACTTAACTCCAAAACCCAAACTCATTCCCTCCAAGCCTTCGTTTTCAGCACTAATACTACACAACTTTCATTACGTCTGCAAATTAGCAGAACTCTACTATGCTGTATGGTCATAATTAACACATAATTGTTTTACCACATACAGGAAAACACAGAAGGAAATCGTTTCTGTGGGCAAATGCAGAGATGAGAGAGTAAAGACAAAGCATCTCTTGGACATCTTGGATGTTTTAACATCATTCCATGCTTATACTTAAGAAGAAGACAGTACCTCAGGAAGAGAAGGTGATTCTACATCTTCCTCTTCTCCTAATTCTGATGCTGATATCATATCTATAGAATACGGTCACAGATAAATTAATGAAAACATGTGTTACTATGAATTTTAAACACATACACAAGTCTGTCTCCATTTATGAATATTTCAATAAAATAAAAGCAATAGCAGAAAAGGTGTTCAGGGGGTTCATGATTCTCCGGAAGTAAAAGGGGGTAGTACTTGGGATACTTGTAAAGAAAGATAGCAACAGAAAAATATCTTCACGAAAAAAGGATAATATATTTGGATTTACATACTTTCAGATTTTTCTCATACTAGCATTTAATCATAGGAAAACAACTCACAGAGATTCACTAGCTTACCACTTCTGTAATTTTTATGCACTCCACCAGCAGAAGTCAAACTGCCATTAACTGTTTGCTCTGGTGGCACATTGTCAATAATACCAACACCATCTTCCTTTGCTCCCATTGCTGACTTTGCTGTTCCTTCCCAGAAAAACAGCACAAAACAAAAACCCAACTTCAGAAAAACATCACATTAATTCATCTGGTCATGCACTCACCCACTCAGGAAGACAAGCACATACTGTATCTGTCAAGTCATAGCCACGATTCGGGGAAGAGCTGGAAGACAGAGTCTATTCTATATGCTCGTAGTGGTAGAGATGCATGAAAACAGGTAAGGACAGAAAAATACCATCCACTAGTTCTGCAAGGGAAGTGAATCACGTACAGTGAACGCACAAAGGAGAAAACACTTACATTTGGGAAGCTCAGCAAATGCTGGGAAGATAGGGCTGTATCTTAAAAGACAGACAAAGTGCACAGGGAGGGTGTGAAGGGCATTCTAGAATGAGCAAAAGGATCAAGTATGAAATAATATAGTGACAACATCTATGCAATATGGCAAAACTGGAACACAGTTATTGGGAATTGGATAGATAGATATTACTGGAATATCAGGACGAAACCAAACAAAAAGGGGAGCAGTGTTATGCTAGAACATGAATTTTCTCCTTCAGGTAATGGGGATGCATTGAATAAGCAGAGGAGTGACATCGTCACAAGTATATTTTAGAAAGGTCACTCTGGCAGCAATGTAGGACGAACATAAAGGAAGCAAAACCAGAAGAGTACTGCAAAATTATAGGTGAGCGAGTGAATTACAGGAATAACGTATGAAAAATGGTCAGCAGGTACAAAATATCGAATGTGGTGAGTGACTGGATGCGGTCATTTCAGGGGAGTTCGGAGTCCAGGACTTTTCCTGTTTCAGGGCTGCTATTTATTAGGCTAGGGAACACAAATGACAGAACAGATTACAAAGAGTCAGGAAAGAGGAAAGGGTAAGGGTCAGAAACAATGTCTACAAACTAGGGCATATTAAATTAAAAGTACCCAGGGGACTTACGAAGAAAATGCTAGGGCCGCCTGAATGCCTCATTCAGTTAGCACCTGACTCTTGATTTTGGCTTGGGTCATGATCTCACAGTTCATGGGTTCAAGCCCCCCATTGGTTCTGCGCTGAGAGTGCAGGGTCTGCTTGGGATTTTCTCTCTCACCCTCTGTCTCTCTACCCCGCCCACATGTGCTCTGTCCCTCTCTCCAATTAGTAAATGAATAAACTTTAAAAAAAGAAAAAGACAAAATTCAGATCAATGAAGTTCAAGTAAGAAAAGCCCATCGTAAATATCTATAAAACATATTAAACTGATAGAATAATGCAAACCTACACAGAACTGTGAAATTGTGAAAAGGAAAGTAAAAGGAGGTGGGAGGAGTAAAGATGGCAGAGGAGGGGAATCAAATTTCCCTTGTCCCTCAAACACAGCAGTATTGAGGTCACAACACTTGGAATACCAGGACAGGCTGCAGAGGGACAGGAATATCTCCACAGGTGCAAAGAGACAGCCTGGCGGGACAGAAGGGTGTGTACGGGAATTGGGAGAAATAAAATGGGCAGCACAGGCATGGAATGGGGGAAGCCCTTTGGTGGAGAAACGAAAGGAAGAGAGAGAGAGAGGCTGTGGGAAGTGTAGTTGGATATGAGAAAACCTGTCCGGACCACAGACCAAGGAGATGTCCAGAAAGTCAGCTTCTACTTTGCAAAACAGCCTTAGAGGCTAAAAAACAGAATTTTCAAGGTTGTCAGATTTTCTCTAAACCAGAGCTGCCACCTCCCACTCCTGGTGGGGAGGGAGCCGCCCCTAGGCTTGGTAGCAATCTCAGGGCTACACTGGGAGAGAACACCTTGAGTATGGTGGAAAGGGGAGGTATTGCCCTGCCCAAGGGAAAAAGACCGTGCAGGCACGAGCCAGAGGCCCTCTGTCCACTGGGCAGAGTGGCGCAACTCCAG
>NW_023397599.1:0-22512 GCF_007474595.2 Lynx canadensis | reverse complement strand
TGTGTGCCCGGCCAGACGCCGTGATGACAGGTGTCTCTGTGCCTCTGCCCTGCCCCGGAAGGTCTCCCTGTCCACTGGGAGGGGCGGTTCTGGGCACAGCCCCCGGTGAGCAGGTCCACGAAGGGATGGCCCGAGAGAACGGGGGAAATCTCCAGGGGGAATTGAGGGCTCCGCTTGTAGTGGTGGGGAGACTGGGGTCAGAGGGGGGGCTATTGGGATGGGGCTTAACAGATGAGCCGGAGTTTGTTAGGCAGAGGAGCCTGGTAGAGAACTGATGGGTGCACAGGTCCTGAGACACGAAAGCTGGTGCTTCGTAAGCAGTGCGTGGACCCTCGACTCCCAGCCTCCTCACATCCACACTCTGGGAACCGGATTTGCCTTTAGGCTCCGTGGCTGGCCCGGGTCTCGAGAAGAGTCTGCTAAGTGGGTATAAAAGGGAAGGCTTCGAGGCTCCCCTGAGGGTCGACTGCGCTGTGCTGGTGTCCTTGGACCCGGCCGGTCCCTGTAGGGCGGGGCGCTGCGCCCACCGCTTCTTAGTCCAGCGAGAGGCCGACCCGGGAGATGCCCGGGGCTCCGAATGAGGCAGGAGGGGCCCTGGGCTCTGCGGCGGGTCGGCTCCCAGCTCCCACTTGGTCTCTGCACAATCCTCAAGCCCACCTCCAACACGGACCCCACCCATTCCATCTTCGGTGCTGCCCCTTCCCCGAAGTCGGCCCCTTCCCCATTTCCGACTGCAGTCCGATTTCCAGCTTTATTCCCAAAGCCGCAGTCGTGCCTCTTTCCTCCACAGAACCACGACCTAAACGGGGTTTCCTCCCCATCCCCTGGTGCAGTGATAGTCCCACCCTTCATCCGGACCACATCCCGCACCGCAACCCTGCTCCCGTGTCCCTCACCGTCCCCCCACCCCATCCTCAACCCAGCCTTAGCCCAGGACTCCAGCCTTAGCCCAGACTCAGCTGTGTCTTTAACTGAGGGCGAACAGCTGCCCCAGGTTTTCCCAGGGCTGAGTGATTTCCTGGAACGTGGGACTTTGAGGTTTAAAACTGGGCAAGTCCCGGGCGATCCAGGACGGCTGGTCGCTCTAGCTCAACCCCGGTTCCATTCTCATGCTCAACCCTGTCCCTCACCCTCCACCTGAGCCTCGGCCCTGGCTCCATCACTGCTTCTGATCTTTTTCCGGGCCTCACACGGGCTCTAACTCTGAACTTCTCTTCTACAGACTCAATGGCCCCACCTAGGCCTCCGAGGGCAGGTGAGTTGGGGCTGGGGGTACAATAAACTCAGTGCTGCCTTTGTGCTGCTCTGGGCCTAACCATTCCTTTCCCTCCCCCCCCCCCCCCCCCCCCCCAGGAAAGAAAACAGAGAACCCCCCACTGCCTTGCAAGTCCCCAAAGATCAAAGGTGAGAATCTGGGGCTGGGACCTTTCACTTTACCTGGCTGGAGTCCTTGTCTGCATAACCACTGTCTTTCTGGCCCCTTCCAGGCCCGGACCTCACCCCTGTCATCTGCACATCTCCTCCACTGGGTGAGCGGTGGGGAGAGCCTGTCAGAAGCCTGCGAGGGGACACCGGGAAGCCCTCCAGTCCCCTAGAGAACAAATCGGATGGGATGGGGGAGGTGTTGATCTTGGGATGTAGAGTCTTGCAGCAACTTGCGAATAAACGCTTCTCTCCCTTTCTCCCAGGTGGCAATCCCGAATGCCCTCCGTTCCAGCCGTCCCTAGCTGGTAAGTCCACATGCCCCCCGGGTGTGCCCCTCTCTTCCCTCTCATGGTAGCAAGTATCCTTGAGTCAGACCTATAGCTCCAGAGGGAGACCCTGGGGCAGAGAAGTGTCTCCTTTCAGAAGGTCCTCCTCCCTGAGTCTAAACCAGACTGGAGGGACCCAGGGTCTCTGCCTGATTCTCCTCAGGCCCCGCCTCCTACTTGCATAAAGCACGGGAAACATTCTCTGCCCCTGATGCAAAGGTCCATAAGCTTCCCAGAAGGGGGGAGCAGCTTGGGCAGGGGCTGCCGGAGAGTATAGGGTAAAGCATCGCAAACGTTAGGAGCTGCGCTGGGTCCAGCTCACGCACGACCTCGCCAAGCCCTCCGTGTACTTATTTGCAAACCGAGAATAATAGTGACATCTACGTGATATAAGGGTGAGGATCCGGTAATAAGGGTGTGACAGGATGCTTTGGCACATGGCACGTTCTCTCCCGTGTTCTGGGTTATGTTGTGGTCGTGTTAGGTTGCGGTGACGGTGTTGGATTTGAAAATGGAGATGGGATGGGGGCGGGGCTTCATTTGGAGATGGGGAGGGGGCTCCGTTTGGGGAAGCGATGGCCCTGAAGCACAGCATGTGCTCTTCTGGGCTCCTTCAGGGTTCTCTTCCCCTGACCCTCTCTCGCCGACGCCCTCTGGGGAGCCAGTCACGACCACGGATCTCTGTCTCCCTGCTCTTGGAGAGAGGCTCGAGTGTCTCTTCCTCACTCTATGAAGCACCAGCACTGGTCTCTGTGTCCCCACTCTCTTCCCCCAGCCACCCCGGGGTCCCAGCTCAGTCAGAAGTCCAGATGTCCTGGGTGCTACCAGGAGGAGAGACTGGTGGTGTTCCTGTGCCTGCTGGTGGTGGTGTCACTGCTCCTGGGCTGCACTGGTCTGGCTGTGACCCTTATCAAGTGTGAGTAGGAAGGGGATGGGGCCTGGGGAGACGCTGAGCATGGGGCGTGGGAGGGCCTGGGCTCAAGATGGACTCTTCCTCATAGACCAGGAGGTGGTGGGAGAGCTGAGAATGCTGACCTTTCAGCAGACGGCATGGCAAGCAAGTGGTGAGTGCTTTGTTCCCTTCATGTTATGCATATCGAACGCCCAACGTGACCCCTCAAATGCGACCCCACGGCCACTTCCGATCCTGCCTTTGCCGGGGATTGTGTAGGTATCGGGGGACGGGTGGGGTAGGGAGCACATCAGGCACCGTTCCTGTCCTTGCAGAGTGTGTGCGTGTGTGTTTACGTGCATGTGTGCGTCTAGATTGCCACTGTCCAATATGGCGGCCACGAGCCACTGTGGCTATGGGACAAGTAGGCTATTGGACACTGTGGCAATGGGACACTTGCGGTGTGGTCATTCTGAACGGAGATGGGCTGTGAGTGTAAAACACACACCAATGTCAAAGACTTGCTCCAAAAAAAAAAAAAAGAATGTAAAATATCTCAACAATATCAAGAATAATAATCTTTAATACTGGTTACCCATTAAAATATTTTGGATACATTGGCATAAGTAAAAAAAATAACACTCAAATTATTTTTGCCTGCTTTCTTCTGACTTTTAAAAAATGGGGCCATTAGGGACGCCTGGGTGGCTCAGTCGGTGAAGTGCCTGACCTCGGCTCAGGTCATGATCTCGCGGTTCGTGGGTGCAAGCCCTGCGTCCCCCTGAAGCCTGCTCTGGATTCTGTGTCTCCCTCTCTCTCTGCCTCTCCTCAGCTAGTGCTCTGTCTCTTTCTCTCTCAAAAATGAATAAACATTAAAATTTTTTTTAAATGGGGCCATTCGAAAATTCAAAATTATGTATGTGGTTTATATTCTACTTCTGTTGGACAGCACAGGTATTAAGAAGCATTTACCAAATTATCACCCAAATGAGTATAAAACCCCAAATTTCAGCGAATTGTCCAAAGGATGCTGATTCTATGAAAAAAAATATAATAAGGGATCTTTGACCTTATCTTTGGGAAGGTCATATAGGGCTTTCCTAGGGAAAGAGTGCTGTAGCTGAGCGAGGGAAGGGAAACAACCACGTGAGGGGTGGAGGGCTTCAGGTGTGTGCAAAGGCCCTGTGGCAGGAGGCAATGTCATAAGTAAAGGGAGGAGTACGGGGCAGTTGGACGGGTGAGAGGTGATGGTGGCTTGGATGAGGGTGGAGAGAGGTGGGTGGAGTAGAAAAGCTTCAGTGGGTAGAGAGACGGAAGGGTGTCCACCTGGAAGTGGGCAAGTCTGGCGTGGGAGCAGTGGGAATACTTAGTTGTAGAAGAATCTCCTGGGCTAGCACGGCCTTCGCCATGTTTGCTGAAGCCCAACAATTGTCGCATGTTGCATTCAAGCCACTCTTCTGCTCGAAACCCACTGGCGGCGTCTCACTGCCCAGAGTCCAAGGCGAAACTCCAGGCTTAACACTCGAGGACCTGGACATTGGCCCTCACCCTACTTTGAGCTCTGGCTCCTGTGAGGTTCACCTTGACCTCTACCGCTGAGGCCTGCCCCAACATGTCTGCTTCTGTAAAGGTGGCCCCGGCCTGCTGAGCCTCCCTCCCTCTCTCTCGCGGATACTGAGTCACTATCTTCCTGCAAAACCCACCTCCTCCAGGAAGTCCACCATCCCCACTCTTCCCCAAGCCCCAGAGCTCAGTCCCTCCTCTGAGCCACTCTAGGACTCTCTCTGGGCACTGAGCACGTCAGTTTTGAGTTCTAGCACCACCCGCTAGAAAGAGGGTGCAGTGAGGAGCGTGGGTCTCGCTTCTTTCTGGTGTTTGCAGTCAGCGGTGGGTGGATGGGTAGATGGGCGTTTGCGTTACTAACCTTCCAGCCCATCCTTGCTGACAGTGACTGGCACGGCAGGGCTGGCTGGCCTGAAGAAGGATATTGACCACATAAGAACTAACACCAACCAGTCCCTGGTAGAACTTCGGGGCTTATTAGGTGAGTGGGACTTGGGGAACTGCCCTGAGATGGGGGACATGACTGTGCTGGCATGTTGCACAAATCCCCAGGGGGGTGATTCTCAGTGCAGTTAACCCGAACGATGCCCCCTGGAGATGAGCAGTGCGCAACCCGCACAACTGTGTATGGCACACCGTGTACGTGACCCCGGCTCTGGGGCCATGCTGAGAGCATACTATTCTGTCCCTAGACTGTACCAGGACCACCTGCCCTGAGGGCTGGCTCCCCTTTGAGGGCAAGTGTTACTACTTCTCCCCAAGGACCAAGTCATGGGATGAAGCCCGGAAGTTCTGCCAGGAGAATTACTCTCACTTGGTCATCATCAGTAGCTTCGCCGAACAGGTGAGCTATCCCCTCCAAGCCCTCAAGAGCCAGCAGGTTTCACATAGCCTTCCTGGATGGAGAGAAATTGGAAGTGCTTTTGAGCCACTAAGACTTTTTCTTTTTTAAAAATGTTTATTTATTTATTTTGAGAGAGAGAGAGAGAGCAGGGGAGGGGCAGAGAGAATCTCAAGCAATGTCAGAACAGAGCCTGACGTGGGGCTTGATCCCACGAACCATGAGACCATGACCTGAGCCAAATTCAAGAGTTAGATGCTTAGTCGACTGAGTCGCCTTGATGCTCTTAGCCCCTAAAACTTTTTTTTTTTTAATTGTTTATTACTTTTGAGAGAGAGAGAGAGAGAGCAAGCAGGGAAGGGGCAGAGAGAGAGGGAGACACAGAACCGGAAGCAGGCTCCGGGCTCTGAGCTGTCAGCACAGAGCCCCACGCCGGGCTTGAACCCTCGGACCTCGAGGTCGTGACCTGAGCCCAACTGACTGAGCCACCCAGGCGCCCCCGCTGCTAAGGCTTTAAATAACAAGGTTAAGAGGACAGGCTCTATTTGGGTTCAAATCCCAAGTCTTGGCATTCTCTCTAACCCGGAGATATCGTCACGGCTATTATATTCCTTCCGTTCTCCAGGCTGTGTTCCAAACACCTCGCGTCTTACATTAACGTCCTCACAACAACCTTGTGAATTAGCGTGCCAGTCAGGAGGGGTCACGTGATGCCCAAGTAACCGTCCCCGTAGCTCGATGAGGGACGCGTAGGTCCTGCTGCGCTTTGAGGTGGTAGGAAAGCAGTTTCACCGGCGAAGGAAAACTGGCTTTTCGTAAGCACCTGCGATGATTTGGTGCTACGATGGTTAGAGTGCAAAAACCATTTGCACACGGTAGACATTTCTTGTACTTGGCAGATGGGGAAACCGAGGCACCGTACGTTTAAGAGACTTGCCTGTGGCCATGGACAACTAGCAAGTGTCAGAGCCGGGATTTGAGCCCGGGGGTCTGCATGGTCTTTTTCCATCCTTTACCTGTGTCATTATTTTCAAGCAGATTTCTTGTAGACAACATACAGTTGGGTCTTTTTTTTTTTAACTGTTCTTTATTTTTTAGAGAGAGTGTGCGAGCGAGGGAGGGGCAGAGAGAGAGAGAGAGAGAGGGACAGAGGATCTGAAGCAGGCTCTGGGCTGACAGCAGTGAGCCCAATGCGGGGCTCGAACTCACAAATTGTGAGATCATGTCCTGAGCTGAAGGTGGACGCTCAACCGACTGAGCCGCCCGGCCGCCCGGATCTTGTTTTTTAAATTCAGTCTGACGATTTCTGGCTCTTAATGGGTGTTTTTAGACCACTTACATTTGATGTAATTAAGCTGATGGCTGAATGAAGTTTGTACTTGCAGAAGTTTGTGGCCAAGGCTCATGGCTCTCCACGGATCTACTGGCTGGGGCTGAGTGACAGGGACCATGAAGGGGACTGGAAGTGGCTGGATGGGTCACCTGTCACTCTGAGGCAAGTACTGAGGGCCCTTGGGGTCTCTGCCCGCCATGGTCTTTGTGCAGTCCAAGCCAGAAGATGCTTTAGAACCCCAGGCCGGGCTGGATAAAGGAGGCCCAAGGGTGCTTTTTTGCTCACAGGGAATCTGGTCCCTGTACCTTTAAAATTTTTCTCCATTGCGGGGAGCCTGGGTGGCTCAGGTCATGATCTCACACTCCGTGAGTTCGAGCCCCGTGTCGGGCCCTGTGCTGATGGCTCAGAGCCTGGAGCCTGCTTCCGATTCTGTGTCTCCCTCTCTCTCTGCCCCCTTTCCACTCACGCTTTGTCTCTCTCTGTCTCTGAAAAGTGAATAAACCTTTAAAAAGATGAAACATTTTTCTCCATTGCAACATCTTTGCTTTTTAGTACAACTATAAGGTCAGGTCCTCAGGCCAGTGGTTGGGGGGAGGGGGCGGCGGAGGGAAGGAGGAGTGGTTATAGGGTGGGAGGGAGAGGCAGCTTCCAAAAGCTTCATCCTTTTGGATGAGCGGGATCTCTCTATCTCTAGCTCTCTGTCTGTCTGCTCTCTACATATATTAACCAATTGATTTAATCTTTTTAATAATCCTATAAAGAAGGTATAATTGTTCCCATCTTTAAAAATTTTTTCTTATCATCTCCACTTTAAAGATGAGGAAACTGGGGCACAGAGAGGTTGAGCAACCACCTAAGGTTGGAGAGCTGGCAGGTGGCCCGTGCCAGCCAGTCTAGCTTTAAAGCCTATATTCTCAGCCTTTACACTTACTTTCTCAAGGAGTGTGTGTGTTTGTATTTTAAACAAATATTCACCGATTGTCCCTCATAGTGGTTATACCAGTTTATGCTTTCGCTGGCTCGACGATACTTTTCTTCATTAAGAGTTTATCAAACTTTTGTAATTTTGTTGGTTTAATTGTAGATGAAATGGAATCCCAATTTAGTATTAACTTGCATTCTCTTATAATGGCTGGAGTTGGATATGTTATTTTTTTGTTATTTGTATGTTTTTTAAAGTTTATTTTGAGAGAGAGCGTGAGCAGGGGAGCAGGGGCGGGGCAGAGAGAGGGAGAGAGAGAGAATCCCAAGTAGGCTCGTGCTGCCAGTGCAGAGCTCGATGTGGGGCTCGGACCCACAAGCCATTGGATCATGACCTGAGCTGAAATCGAGTTGGGCGCTTCACCGACTGGGCCCCCCAGGTGCTCCTGGGTATCTTCTCATATGTTTAATAGACACAGGTATTAACTTTTCTGTGAAGTGTTTATTATATCATTGGTATATTTTTACACTGGGATTTTAGTTTTTTTCGTCTTTCTTTCCTTCTTCCTTTCTTTCTCTTTCTTTCTTTCTTCCTTTAGATGTTTATTTTTGAGAGAGCATGAGCAGGGGAGGGACAGAGAGAGAGGGAGACATAGAATTTAAAGCAGGCTCCAGGCTCCAGGCTGTCAGCAGAGAGCCCACAGAGTCCGATGCAGGGCTCGAACCCATGAACTGTGAGATCATGACCTGAGCCGAAGTCGGAAGCCTAACCGACTGAGCCACCCAGGTGCCCCTTCTTCTTTATTTCTAAGAGCTCTTTATATATTAGACATATTAGTGTCCTGACAGGGGTTCTCATTTTTTTGTTAAAGACTCCTGGAGGAGGGCACCGCTCTATAAATAGCAAAGACATGGCATAGTGGGGTGCTGTGAGGGCCCAGCTGAGACCCCCTCATGGGGCTGGTGCAGCTCTCCCCCGGCAGAGGGAACTGACTGCTAAAGGCTCACGGAGGTGCTTTCTCTAGAGAGTTGTCCTCAGCTGAATGGAGGCCAGCTCCCCTAGGAGGTTACTTCAGCCCACAGCCAACGAGTGGCTAAGAGAAGCCGGGACCCCGTGTCACAAGTCGAGAGAACTCTGTGGTGCTGTTCACACTCCAGAGCTCCCTCTACCCACATCGGGGCTCAAGGTCTCCCCCCCGCACCATTCTGCTTCTCGCACTCCTCTCCTGAGAGCGTCCCTTAGTAAATCCCATGCACCCGGATTGCCAAATGCGGCTCTGCCTTAATGGAAGAGACTTGAGATACTACAATACCTGGGAGGTTGGAAGGATTCCAAGAAGCGTTCTTTGTAAGAGGCAGAAACTGACCAGATGAAGGAAACAGAATCAGGAGCAGGAGACCGTCCTGGTGAACGGGGAGGCGGGGCTGAATCAAGACAGACAAGGTGGGGGTGAAGGGGACAACGTGGTGGCTTCAGGTAATTCTGGAAAGCTGAAGAAATGGCTAGGATGCAAGAAAGAGCCTTGAACCGTGAGGGCCTTTCCTCCCCCCTCCCCCCGACTCCCTGATATTCTTTCTTTAATTAACAGGCTTTCTTTTTTGCCAAACAATTGAGCAGAAGGTACACAGTTTCCTCTGTCATTACCATCTTGCATTTTTGGGGTGGCACGTTTGTTACAGACGATGAACCAATATGGATACATTATGATGAGTTGAAGTCCTCGGTTCCCATTAGGCTTCGCTCCAAGTGTTGTGCATTCTGTGGGTTTTGACGCGTGTATGTTGTCACGTATCCACCGTCGCAGTATCGCATAGAGTGCCCTGAAAAAAATCCCCTGTGCCCTCCCCAATGCCTGCTTTTCCTCTCTGCAGCTTTTGGGACCCAGAGGAGCCCAACAACATCAACGATGAGGACTGTGCCAGCATGAACAAAGGTGGCACCTGGAATGACCTCTCTTGTGACAAAACGACCTACTGGATTTGTGAGCGGAAATGTTCCTGTTGAACCCCACGGCTGAGGGTGGGGGGGGGGTCCCTACTCGAGTGCCCCTCGGCTCTTGGGGATGAGAACCTCCCGCCCTTCCACGGAAGACTCTGCCAGTCTGTGAACCAACACGGATGGACCTACGACGGAACCAGCAGCTTGGATGGAGCCAGTCCCCTTGGGTGCAAGTGAGAGCAATTCTCTGGCGACTAGAGGGCTTGTGCAATTGGATGATGTCCTAGTCTATTCAGGCCGCTGTACCAGAATACTGGAAACTGGATGGCTTACAGGCAATAGAGATTTACTTGTTGAATTTCTGGAAGCCGGGAAGTCCAAGGTGAAAGTGCAGTGCTTGGTGAGGGCCCACTTTCTGATTCGCAGAGGGCCATCTTGCTGTGTTCTGTTATGCTGCAAGGGGGGAGAACTCTCTGGGGTTCCTGTTATAAGGAACAAAGAGTTCCACCCTTATGACCTGATCGCCTCTCAAAGGCCCTTATCGCCTTGAACCATCACATTGAGGGTTAGGGTTTAAGATACGAATTGGGCGGGGGACACACAATTCAGTCTGTAGCAGGTGGCGAGCTGGCAGGAGACCAGGTCTTAGACATTGTCTCCCAGCTCTGGGGGCTGGAGGAAACTCACCAAGTCCTTGCTCCCGGCTCCGCAGAAGAAATTCTGGCCGCGGGGGGCTCCGGGTCTGATAATGACTGAGCTGGAGCGGAAAACTCCCTGGCTCTTCTGAACCCTGGGGTGCTGGCCCAGGGCTCCCTTACTGCCTACCTGATGTGGAACAGCTTCTGGGAAAGCAGGTGGGGAAAAATTGTCCTTGACAAAGCAACTTTCTCAATGTCCCAGGTGAGGTTTGCCTGACCTAGGGGGCAGAATCAGGCCTCTGCCAAGACTTGGCCTGTGAAGCTTCCAGAAAGGCAGACCACCTGAGAGGCAAGCCCGCCCCCTCCCCCAATGTGTGGTCAGATTCCCAGGACAGCGGCGGTGGCTACCTATGCCTGCACCTGCCTTTAGGCTGTTGGTGGTTTGCAAAGATCTTCGATGAATGATTCACTTTTACTTGCCGTGGACCTTCCTGGACCATTAGCTCTTGCCGTGTGAGAGCTTCTCAAAATGTCAGTTCGATGTGTGGCCCTTGCCCAAGGTGACGGTCTGCTGTGGGGGAGGGCGTGTTCCACAATAAAGCACCATAGACTGGCTTAAATGCGAGAAGTTTACTGCCTCCTCGTTCTGGAGGCTGAAGTCTAAGACTGGCGGGTCGAAGTCGTTGGTTTCTGGGGAGGTGTCTCTCCTTGAGTTGTATCTGGCTCTCGGCTCCCCGTGTCTCCACATGGACTTGTCCTTGTGCGTATCTGTGTCCTAATCTCTTCTTCTTATGGAGACATAGGTCATATTGGATCAGGGCCCCTTGCAATGACTTCGTTTTCATGAATTACCTCTTCAAATACGGTCACATTCCGACGTCCTGGGGGTTGGCACTTGAACACGTGAATTGTGGGGGAGAGCAGGACAGCCTGCAATACCCTCTAATGGACCGGTGCTCCGCCCAGTGGTTCTGACCATCAGAAACACCCTCGAGGGGAGGCTGGTACTACCCACAGCTGAACACAACGCAACAGGGCAGACCCTTTGGACAATCCCCCAATTGTATCCAAAGGGTTGTGGGCATTCTCCAAACTGATCAATTGCTTGATCAACAACTACCCTTGGTGAGTAGCTGAATCCTTGTGTTGACTGACAGCAGGGGATCGAGGCAAGGAGGCTCTGGGCAGAGGGGCAGTGGGGGAGGTTAGCGTTCACTTCCCTTCCAGCTCCCCTCTCTCCTTGTCTCCTCCCCCGTCTACACCTGTCCCCAACTCACCAGGACTGAAACCAGCCCCCCATACAGCCCATAGACTATAGCGTGGGTGGGTATCCAACCCCAGGGGGCCGTTGGTCCAAGTGACTGTTTATCTGGGGTCAGGGGAAGTTCCTGCATCTCAGAAGAGGAAATGTGAGCCTCCTGCAATGTGTTGAAAAATGGAGAAGCAGGGGCTGTTGTCACATCTTTGGGTCGTGCTGGGGTGTTCCACAGTGGGGCTGGCTCAAACCTATCTCCCTCCCACATCTCTCATGACTGTCTAGTTTTAGGTAGAGAGATAAGTGTGAAGGAGGTCCCCTTTACCACTTTGGGCGTAAGGGAGCAAAGGCTGGGCATTTTTGGTGCATAAAAATAACAAAAGTCACCGTTTATCAAGCACGTACTGTGTGCTAGACAGACACAACGACTCTGTGAAGTTGGAACAACTACCAGCCCCATTTTATAGCTGGGGAAACTGAGGCTTGTCCATTGTCATCTAGTGGCACAGCTCATATTTGGACTCAGTCTGTGCCTCCAATGGTTGATCTCTTTCTGCAGCACCTGCCACCTTTCAAGGGTCTGTAAACTCGAATTATCCCTGAGACCCCAACCTTGTAGCTCTTGTCTCAGCTGGCAGTCATGGGAAGGGAACAGTGTGGTGTGTTGGAACAGACATCCTGGGCTGAGGCAGGACACTAGGAATTGAGTTCTGGGTCTGTTGAAATAATCTGTGCGGCTCTCCTGGGGCTATGATGAAAATGCGGGTGAGAGGAAGGGTAGGAAGAAAATTAATCTATTCAGAAGAGAAAACTAATGGGATTTGCTGATGGAGTGAATGTGGGGTGTGAGAGAAAGAGAAGAGTAAAGAATTACTCCAAAATTTTCAACTAAAGGAACAGGAAAGATGGAGTTATTATTACCTAGAGCTGAGGAAGAAAATAATGCTTGTGGACACATTTATTTTTGTTTTAATTAAAAAAATTTTAAGTTTATTTATTTACAGAGACTCGATAACACATCTTTGAACACAGCTTGGACTGGCTGCCTTTCTTTCTCTGACTCCCGTCTTCACATTCCTGCTGGTGTTTCCTGGGATCACCTCCAAAATAAAGTACTTATGCTCGAATCCTTGTCTCAGAGTTTGCTCTTGGGGGAATCCAAATCGAGACACTCTGGGACAGGAGAAGACAAGCCTGTGGCGTGGTTCTGGCTTGCCTGGGCTGGAGGGGTTTCTGGGATGTGGGATGCTCAGTGCTAAAGCAGGGAAAGCACTGGGCAAACTGGGATGAGTTGACCACTCTTATAGGACGATCGTGCCAGAGAAGCCAAGAAGACAGAGCTTAAGAAGCAAAGGGGACAATGCATATGTAGATCAAACCATCATGGACAATTTACGTAGATCAAACCATCATGGACAATTTACGTAGATCAAACCATCATGGACAATTTATGTAGATCAAACCACCATCGACACTTTACGTAGATCAAACCATCATGGACAATTTTTATGTGTTAATTATACCTCAATAAAGCTGGACGAAATTGAGATACTTGATTATGAAAAAGAAAAAGAAAAGAAGACCCGTGCAATTAAGGGTGACCCAAAGGTCAAGTTAGAAAAGATTGGGAAGTCTCCATCCTTAGCACAGAGGAAGCATTTGGGACATTGAGCCGTTCTTGGGTGTGTTGGAGGCAGAAATCAGACTGCAGTGGTTGAGCAGTGAGGGGGCGGCAGGAAGTGGGGATAACAGAGCGTAAACAACTTTTCTAGAATGTTGGGTGGAGAGAGAGAAAGGGAGAGAGAGAGAAGTTAATGCAGCAGAGAGGATTTTTTTTTTTAATTACATCGAATGGACCTGAATGCCTCCCCCTTACTCTTCCAAAACCCCCTATCATTCCCATGTCAGATCTCCTGGGCATCTCAGGCTAATTCTTCTCCTTCGCAATTTTCATCAATTGGCATTTTGATCTGTGCTTTGAGATATTTCTTCCACGTGTTCTTCGAAGCCACTAATTTGGCTCTTGACAGTGACCGTACTCTTCTCTCGTTGATCCAGAAAAGTCTCTTGTTTATCCCATTTTTATTTAGTTCCAAAGGGCATTTTGGTTCTGTACTCGAATCTCCTTACATTCTTATTTGATTGTGTTCAGTTCTTATTGGAATTATTCTCGTGTTAAGTTGTCTGTCTACTCCAGCAGGTCTGTTGGGAGGGCGTCAGTTACATCGGACCATCCTCTTTGCAGCTGCCAGGACCTGTCAGTGTTGTCATTTCTTCTTGGGGCTCAGACCTGGGGGCTGAGAACTCTAAGCAGGGGTTGGGGCAGTTTCCCAAGCGATGGGAGGAGGCGGATTCTTCGCCCCAAGAGGTGCATGTGCACACCAGGCAGGTAAGCAGAGACACCTCCTTGTTCCCTGGTCTCTGCTTCCTCCTAGATTCAGGAGCAGGGCTCCTCTTGGAGTTCTTGGGGGCCAGAGGGATCTCACACACACACACACATACACACACACACACACACACACACACGGGAGTGATGCGGGCCTATCCCTGGACCCCTGTGGGCCAGACTCTTCCTGGGATGGGCAGTGTCTGATCTTCAGCCTGGAGTGTTCTTCAGCTTATCTTGGGACTCTCCACCTGGTGCATGGGGGAGACATTTCACCCCCAGATTTCCCTTTGGGGATTCCCCTAGAGACACCACCCTCATCTCTACCCAGATGCCATTGGTCCCAGCAGACTCTGGGTTTAAAGAAGCAGATACATTAGTGTAGGGGATGGAGAGGAGTTGAGAAATGTACAAGTGGCCATTTTCCTAGATTCTACCATTTCTCTTCCTTTAGCACAAGGGCCAGCAAATTATAGCTTGGTGGGGGGGGGGGCTGTCAAATCCTGAGTGCAGCCTGTTTTCGTATGGCCAGTGAGTTAGAAATGGTTTTTATGTTTCTAATAAACACACACACACACACACACACACAGATCCTGAAAAGTCTAAAATATTTGTTATTTGGCCATTGGCAGAAAAAGTTTGCTAACCTCTTTTTAGTTTCTTTCTTTATTAAAGCTTATTTATTTTGAGAAAGAGAGAGTGGGGGGGGGGTGCAGAGAGAAAGAGGGAGAGAGAGAGAATCCCAAGCAGATTCCACACCGTCAGCACAGAGCCCGATGTGGGGCGCAAACTCCTCAACTGCGCGATCATGACCTGAGCTGAAACCAACAGTTGGATGCTTTAACCGACTGAACCACCCAGCGGCCCCTTCAGTATATTTAAATACCTCTGGGGGAAGAACCAGGAGACAGGAGGTCGGAGAGGTGGGAGACTCAAGACAGAGAGAGGAGATATCAGTGGAGAAAAGTCCCCAGAGAGGCCGGAGGGGATAAGCAAAGCACAGAGGGAGGGGTTAGCCTTGAACCAGAGGAGGGATCCCTGTGCTGTTGTGGAAGAATGGAAGAAGGGACGAAGGGCACCAGTGAGGGAAGGAAGCAAGGGTAGGCATGGATGTGGATGTATTTGTAAAGGACGTCAGGAAGTTGGGGTAGTTCCTGTCAGCTGGTGTTTGTTATCTCTGAAGGAGTCGACAAGGTCTCCTGCCTCATGTAAGGGGAAAGGTGATGGGGGCAGAGGAAGGAAGTGAAAAGCTACAGCTTTTCTTGGGGGGAAGCGGACTACGGACAGGAAGAACAAATTCCGGGTAGCATGGAGAGTCTGGTGTATATCAGAAAGCACGTATTTGTAATGACTCCAAACCGAGTGATTCTGGGATCTCACTGCCCTGATGGAGAAGTGGTTTGTTCACAAGGAAGGATGCTTTGGACTCCAAATAACATTACCCGACCCAAAGTGGCTTAGCAATAGGGTCGTGTAGCAGCCCAAACCAGGACGTCACGGGAAGGCTGCCCTTGAATTTGTCTTTGTTTCTATCAAGGAGAAAAAGTATTTTCCAGTAGGTGTTTCTTATATCTCATTGCCCAGAACTGGTCCAGACGCACCCATCCGAAACCAGTCTCTAGCAGATGGGAACACAATCGCTACGGCTAGTTTAGGCTGGGGTTTCTTGACCTCAGCGCTACTGACATTTAGGGATTGATAATCCTTGGTTGTGTGGATGTGGGGGCTGTCTTGTTCATTATGGGACGTTTAGCATCATCCCTGCCCTTTACCACATACATGCCAGTAGCATTCCCCTGCCTTTCCCCAGTCATGACAACAAAAAATGGCCTCCAGACTTTGTCAACTGTCCTATGGGGGTGGGGAATCACCTCTGGTTGAGAATAACTGGGCTCGGACCAGTCTCAGCTGGCCCCCTGCGTCCAGGCACACTGCTGTCCCACACCTGCAAATTACCAAGGTTGTGTTGATAAGGAGCATATGATATGGTGACGGCTGCTGACTTAGCAATCTGTAGTGACTGCCATTGTTGGACTGGTCCTGGATCAAGGTGTTCCCCGGAATCAGAATGGAATCAGAATGAGGGAGCAAGGTGTCACGATTAGGGGAGAAAATCTTTCGACATGGTTGACCGTGAGCTTTAGCCTGGATAAGAAAGGAGGTACAGCTGACAGTTTGGGAGAAGCTGAGGGTCTGAAGGACTGGATGAGTTTCAAGAGCAAGGTTAGGACGAATGCGTGTAAGAATTTGAGGAAAGGCCTTTAAAGGGGCCTTCCTTGTTTATAAAACGTCCAGGGACTATTTGCAATGGTCATGATTGGGGTCCCCAGCGACAAGCACTGGCTGAGCCCATGACAGCGAAGAGAAACCCAATGCAACACCCATTTACTGGGGGCCCGTTACGCAGAACAAACACTTCAGGAAGTAAAGGCTGAACATTTCCTCTCCAAGGAGGTCAAAGTAATGGTCCCCCTGGTCTCCAGCTCTGTTCTTCACGATGCCAACCAAATCCGTGGCTGTGACTTTCCATGTGGGGTCGAATGTTCTAGTTCGAATATTTTCTCTTCAGTTGCTCTGGGAAAACACCCCCCCCTCCCCCAACAAGCAAAAGACGTTTAGATTAAAGGTAGACGTAAGGATGAAACAGAACAAAGCAACCATCACCCCCACCCCCACCCCCACCAATAAAACAGAAAGAAAGTGCAGAAGTGGGTTAAAGGCGGTGTTACTTAAGTGGTAGCTCCCTTGCCTCCTCAATATACCATTTGTCGAATGGCCAAATACCAAAACAGTATTTGATGGTAAGCTGGTAATTTATTCAATGGCCAGAGAACAGAGACGGGGAGCTTGTGTTCTTTTTTAAAAATTTATTTTTAAAATTAATCTTTTTTTTTTTAATTTTTTGGGGGGGGGGAGAGGCAGAGAGAGAGAGAGAGGTGGGGGGAGGGAACCTCAAGCAGACTCCACGCTCAGGACAGAGCCTGAAATGGGGCTCAATCCCATGACGTCATGACCTGAGCCGAAGCCAAGATTCGGGCGCTCAACTGACTGAGCCACCCAGGCACCCCAGGGAGCTCATGTTCTAAAGGCACCTTCTCCCTGGTTAGGTCTCATGGTCAGGGTTTTATGGGGTTAGGCTAATTAAGGGGCTGGTAAGCAAAGCTGACGTGGGGGTTTTTCAGGCAAGGGGGAGGGGGCTTCTAGGAATCAAAGTGCCACCTCTTTTCTTCCCCCACGTGGACACAGTTGGATCTGTCATGGTGCCGGTAGGTGTGTGTGTGTTTTTAAATTCTTTTAACATTTAATTCATTTTTGAGAGAGACAGAGCATGAGCAGGGAAGTACAGAGAGAGAGGGAGACACAGAATCGGAAGCAGGCTCCAGGCTCTGGGCTGTCAGCACAGAGCCCGACGGGGGGCTCGAACCCACGAACTGTGAGATCACGACCTGAGCTGAGGTCGGATGCCCAACCGACTGAGCCACCCAGACGCCCCTAGGTGTGCTTTTTTTAAAAATCACAGTTGGATGGAAATGATATTGAGGTCATCTGGATGGTTAGCCTGGTGTCTGAACTGGATCAAACTGGTCAAAAACTGGGTTATTGTGGCTTTTTCAGAGCCTGTTAGCAAGTCCTTGGCGATAAGAGCTCCATCCGGCAGGAAAGAATGACATGATCGCCTAGCATTTTGGAATCTTAGGACAGGTGTGGCCTTCTTCAGCCTAAATGGGAGGACTTCTTGGGGCGCCTGGGTGGCTCAGTCGGTTGAGCATCTGACTTCGGCTCAGGTCATGATCTTGCAGTCCGTGAGTTTGATCCCCGCGTCGGGCTCTGTGCTGACAGCTCAGAGCCTGGAGCCTGCTTCGGATTCTGTGTCTCCCTCTCTCTCTGCCCCTCTCCTGCTCATGCTCGCTCTCTCTCTTTCTCTCAAAAATAAACAAACATTAAAAAAAATTTTAAGAAGTGGGAGAATTAAAAAATCCCAAATGAAGAATTCTTTTTTTTTTTTTAGTTTTAAAAAGATGTTTATTTACTTATGTTGAGAGGGGGGAGAGGCTGAGAGAGAGAGAGAGAGAGAGACAGAGAATCTCAAGCAGGCTCTGCCCTGTCAGCACAGAGCCCAATAGGGGCTCGATCTCATGAATCTGGGATCACGACCTGAGCTGAAATCAAGAGTCAGATGCTTTGACCTGAGCTGAAGTCGGACACTCAACCGACTGACCACCCAGGCGCCCGACGTCTTTTTCCTTTTGTATGTCTCTTGCCCACTGCAGCACCTTGACACGTTGTAGAACTCAACAAATATCACGTTTACCACCTACAAGTTACAGCCTGGTTTAAAAGCTGCACGAGAAAAGCGATACCTCCTGTAGCAGCCAGTGAGGACAGGGGTTCCTGGCCTTGTTATATGAGTCATTGTATGCAGGAAGTCCAAAGCTACCATTTCCCTCCTGTTATTTACGGTTCATTCACAGAACTCTCTGTCTAGTCAGACATGACTTTTTCCACAAACAATATTACCTGGTTGCAGAACTGACCTTCCAACGTTAGCAAGTTTCTAGAGAGCACAGCTAGGAATTTAACCCAAGGGCAAATTTGTCCATGGAGAAAGAGGAAGGATTTAAAAAAAAATTTGTTTTAGAGAGAGTGCATGAGCAGGGCAAAGGGGGAGAGAGAGAGAGAGAGAGAGAGAGAGAGAGAGAGAACCTTAAGCAGGCTCCACACTTAGCACAGGGCTCAAACCCACAACCCAGGGATCATGACCAGAGCCGAAATCAAGAGTCAGACACTCAACTGACTGAGCCACTCAGGCGCCCTGGATTTTTTTTTTTTCTTAGCTTTTTAATCATACTCTGTGCCTAGAAAAGTAAAAGCTTCAGAGATTCTTTTAATTAAAGTGAATGTATTTCCTACAGGGAGCTAATATATATATATATATATATATATATATATATATATATTCCCCTATATATATATTCCCATATATATATATATATTCCCCTCTATATATTCCCCTTTCAAAGATACACTCATCTTACTCAATTTACACAATGTTACAGAACAATAATAATAAAAAAATTCCTTATTTATTGTAGGAAACCAGTTACTGGAGTGCTGGAAGCTTTGAAAATTATTCTGGATTATCAAGGAAGTCTTTTAATGGTCACAGCCAGCAGTCAGTCCCTTTTACAATTTTACTCTCATTGGGAATGATTTAAATCTGATACTCACAGTTTTGTTTTGTTTTCTGATCACTTGACTTGCCCTAAGATTTTTTTTTTTTTGGTCTTGTTTTCCTTTTAGACCTTTTGGAGAGATTTTGAATGAATTCGCCTCCAGTTAGGGATAGATGCTTCTTTAGTGACTCAATATTTCCAGTGCTGAGAATATCACATATTAGCTCAAAGAATGTGGAAAACTATGTGTCTCAATTCTGTTTATTTTAAAAACAGCACATTTGAAGGCTCCTTGGCTAGCAGATGTGGTGGGTGTATGGGAGCATACAAATGAGACTGGGAAAAATTTTTTGGATTATGAGTTTTGGAGCCCTTCTTGCCTATCTAGGGGCATGCCTTCTTGGAGAAGTATGTTCTCTCATTTCTCCAAAAAGGCAAATAAGGGACAGCTACAGAGAGGTCCAAGGTAGTGCTGGAAACTCATTCCTTGGTGCATCGAGTCTGAGTTAAATCAATAGAGGAACAGTTGAAGACCAGCTATCAAGTTCCATGGAGGTCCTCTTTCTAACAAGACCATTTCCTCTCCCTGGAAGGTCCCATTATTCCGTATGCTCCTCTCCTATAATTATGTAGAGCAGCTGGGGTGAGGTGCCTCTCCTGGAGCCCTTTCTGCCAACACCACTGGGCTTACGTCCACCTCTCCAAGGGATAGCAGGATTCAGAGGATGATGACCAATGCTCTATGTCTGTGATTCTAAGCCTCCCCCCCCAAGGATTCTACGTTAGATGGTAGTTATGCTGGTGACACGTTTGACCCTTACTCGTTTGTATGATGAGAATATATACACAAGCCAGCTTAAGCACTGTCAGCAATCAGGGAAGGGTCAACTGAGGAACGATACGGTAAGAATGAGAAATGCAAACCAGGTCATCAGGAAAAGAGCTCTCCGTCATACCCTCCAGGGAAGGGACCTCATACTAAGACGCAGAGAGGGGGTTTTGGGTGTCAAGGGAGGAAACATTAGAATAAATCACAAGTCCTCTTACCTCACTGGGTCTTGAGTTTGCGCCAAACCTGGTGGAAAGTGTGTAAGTCTCAGACTCAGGTTTAGATTTCATGATCTCTCTGAACCATTTTCGGACCTGGAATATCAAAGACAAGACTGGAATGGTTTCTGTTAACATTGGTGGGTGAAGAGAGAAACCAGTGAGTCAGGAATAGAACAAGTTTTAAAAAACTTCAACAACACGTGGCATATATGGACAATGAAATATTATTCATTGAGCCTTAAAAAGGAATGGTATTCTGATACAGGCTGCAACGTGGATGGACCTTGAAGGCATTACGCTCAGTGAAATAAGCCTGGAACAAAGGACAAATATCGTCTGGTTCCACATACCTGAGATCCTTATAATAGTCTAAGTAATTGAGCCACAAAGTAGAATAGGGGTTACCAGGGACTTAGTGGTGGAGAATGGGTAAAAGAATGGATATGTAGACAGACAATGTGGCAAAACAAATATAGCACAAAGATAATTGAAGTGATTGGTATATATGTGTCCATTGCATAATTGTTTTAACCTTTTTGTGTGTTTGAAAATGTTCATAATAACATGTTGGAAAGATTAACTTATTATTTAATGCCGTCATAGAACTATTAAAATGTATTAGTATGGAAACTATCCCATCACATGGAAATGTGATTAAGAATTCATGTGTGTAAGTGGTGTGGTGGATTGCATTAGAGATTTCAATTATTCACTCCTCTGTCACAGTATTACACCCTGTCTTAGCCTCCTGGTGGCTAGAGGGTTCTTTTCCCTTGACTTTGGGCTTGGACATATGACTTTCTTTGGCCAAGGCAATATCAGTGGAAGTGATTCAAGCAGGACCACAAGGCTTGAAATGGCCCCTGTCCAACAGGACTTGTCTTCTTGTGATTTTGCCATTGTCATCAGAAGAACAGATCCTAGGGAGCTTCTCACTTTCCGCTAAGCCTCAGGAGGAGTCTCAAGGAGAAGACCTGAATATAATCTACATTCTAGAACCAAGCCAAGCTGAGCCCAGACAAGATCGGCTGAACCTCAATCAGACTTGAGAATGAGAAAAGCAAACGTTTGTGTTTCAGCTCCGGAGATTTTTGAGGTCGTTTGTTACACGGCAATAGCTGACTATTACAAATGGGAAAACTGAAGAAAAACATATTTCCTTGATGTAGCAACTATTTACTTTCTGAAAGCTGTTAATAAATTCATGTATCTTATAATCAAGAATATCTTGAAGTAGAGAGAACATAGATAGTGTTTACACATGGCTCACAGCTTATATGAAAATTCAGAGAACATAGATTGAAACGATTCAAGGGTTCATTACACTATGTCCTAACTTTATGACAATAAAAAAAGGGGTTGGTGTTTACCTGCTGGCTGAGGAGGCAGTACACCAGGAAGATGAACACTCCCTGCAGGCTGTTGATGATGGTGAAGAGGTAAGCCATGATGCGGGCAGCTGGCCCCACCTGCAGGACACCCAGACACCACGTGCAGCCCAGGATGAGGAGCTGAGCCGTCGCTTTGAATGTCAGCATCCTGGGTAGAAGGAGAGAGGAGGCTCGTGATGCACTGGGAGCAACAGCCCCCTCCCCACCCCACCTGTTTTCAAGTCCACTCCACGGATGCTTCCTACTGAGTAGCGACCAACTTGGATCTTTATCGTCAATGATTCCATAAAAAGAAATGGTGTTTGGGTCAGGGATGACAGTTTGACTAGGACTAGGGATGGTAGTGACACTCCAGAATGTGAGTTTCAAAAAGGTCACGATGCTTCAGGAAGACCCCTAATTTTGCTCAGCTGACATTGTCGAGAACATTCTGTGCCCCTGGCCCTAGGCTGGGGCTTGGGCATTCAGAACAACCAAGACAAGACTTCTGTTTCCACAGCCCTTAGAGTCTGGTGGCAAGACAAAAACAAATGATCACTTATAACATTTGCAAAGTGAGGTACTTCTGCCCAGATCCCATCCAGGGCTGTTCCTGTCCCCACCTTCTCCATGACCTGACCCAGAATGTGCTTTGCCCAGAATAGAGGCTACTGATTCTGTGCAAAGTTGAGGAAAGCAAAGGACATTCCCAAACTCTTAGACGAAGTGACATGTGGTTGATGAACCTGCGTTCACATGGGGCAAGAGAAGGGGAAGGCAGGGGGCATAAAACGCATGAAGGCATGACCATGAAAGGGTGCGCTGGGTTCTGGGAACTGTTATGTGATGTTTTGAGTGTGTTGTAAGGATAGAAATGTTCTCAGGACCTACTATGTAAGGCATGGAAGCAATCCCTGTGTATCAGGGCAAAGTCCATTCTCTCTGGACATCAGATCCTTGGAGCTCTGAGGATAATGCTCTGGATGGGGGATATTCCTCTGACTCATCCTCACCTGGTGTTCTGGAGGGTGGACACATCTCTGTTGAGGGAGGAGAGCTTGTTTTTCACTATCCAGAAGGTCATCAGAAAGAAGGCCAGATTAATCTGCAGAAAGCCCACAGGCGTGTTAAATTCACTCCACATCTGGTAAGCATCCTCCTAGCTCATCCAACACCTAACTCGGCAGGTAAGAAGCTTTGTCTTTTGTAGGAGTCCTAGAAGACTAGACCAACCACCCTGTAACTCAGGCATGTGTTTGCCCTGTGACTCTGGCGAGCACTTCGATGCAGTTCACGTGGAAACTCCAAATTTTAGCACTGAAAGTCCCAGGTCTCAGGAAACATGTTAGTCCTGTTGTTACAATGGAAATTCCTGCATCCTGGGGGGGGGGGTCTCTCA
>NW_023397598.1:0-22736 GCF_007474595.2 Lynx canadensis | reverse complement strand
ATGCTGGCGGATGGTGGGACCCGGACCCTGTGTCCAGCCCGCTCCCCTGCAGCCTCAGGCTCCGGCCGCCTTCCCCACGTGGGCAGCAGGTCTCAGGGCGAGGAGGCTGCTCGGGCCTCCCGGGCGGTGGGTTCTGGGCAGCCAGGCACCACCTGTGGAATCTGCCCCAGCATCTTCTCAGGACCCCGTGACCCACCTGGACCTCTTGCCTTTCCTCCTCGGTCTTCCCTTTGATCCTAATTCCGTAAAGAGGCAAGAGACGCCCGTGGGAAGACGGAGGTGACGCAGACCAGCCTCCGTGGCGTACGCCCTTCCCTGCCTGCCCTTCCAGAAGCCTCTGTCAGGCCAGGGAGACGGGCAGGTCTTAGGAATGGTTTATTGACGAAAGGTTTGGGGGGAGAAAGGGCTGCGGGTCCGGTCCCCCCTCGGCTCAGGGACGCCCCAGAGTCCAGCCAGAGCCCCGGCCGTCCCCCCAGAGTGCTGGCTCAGCGGGAGCCCGGCAGCGGCTGCCCCGCCCCACCCCGCCCAGGCTCCCGGCTTCTGCACCCCTCTGCAGGCGTCTGGGTGTCTCTAGGCCCCGGGGCCGGCTTCCCTCTAGGAGTTCGGTACTTGTTCTTCTGGCTGTACAACAGGTTCCTCTGGAACAGGCGAGGAAGGCGGCCATGATACAGCAGGACGGCCAGGACCATCCCTGCAAAAACCGGGCGTCAGACCACAGGGCCCAGTCGGCTCGTTGCAGCATGAGGCAGCCCGGTGCTCACGCGGGGACCCTCAGTGCGACGGGGGCCCCGCAGGCCCGGGCCTGGGGGAGCCTGCGCACCAACGTCAGGGAGCCAGCGCCCGGACCCTGGTCTGGCCCTTCCCACACCTCCCTCCCCTCCCCGCCCCCTGCGCCTACCCCTGGGAGACGTGCATGACCCATCGGGAACCGGGCTCACTTCTCGGCCAGGCTCCGGGGACCTGGGTGGCCTGTCGCCGGCACAAATGTCGTGGGCCGCGTGCACAGCCTCTTTCTTCCCAGGGCTGCCTCCCAAGTGACCTGTCATCCCTGTGCGTGGCTGTGTTGGGCGTGTAGGCAAGAGTGGAGGTGACAGCGAGGGAGGAGACGGGTGTGGGTGGGGCCGGGGCTGGGAAGTGCAGGGTGTGCTGAGGGCAGGGCCCGGCCCCTGGTCCCCAGGTTCTTCCCGGAACTCGTGGAGCAGAGAATCCTAAATTCTCACGTGGCCGCTAGGGTCACTGGGAAGGTAAGTGGGCCACGGCGGGACCCGAGAGCACATTTTCTTCAAGTGTACGTGAATCTTCTAAGGACTTACACGGGAAGCCCCTTGAGCCCGAGGGCTGTTCTCAGGTGCACACGGCCCGTCCCCCGGGAGGCGGCGGGGAGGAAGTCACAGGGAGGGCCGAGAGTTAGTGCCCTAACTGAAAACCCAGAAGTGGCTCTGCGAGCCTGTTACGTAGGGAAGGGGAGGGATAAGGAGACCCTCGCTGCCTCTGGAGGGGGGCGGGGATGCGGGCAGGGCAGGGACTGCTTTCTGCGGACGGACCACATGCACTTGAGGCCGCGGTCAAGTGGAAAGTGAAGTCGCGAATAGGAACGATGGGAGTTCTCATGGCTCCTACAGCTGCCTGGGAGCCCCGGGGAGGCCGAGGCTGTGCTCCCCGAGAACACGCCCACCGTGTAGACAGAGAGAAGTGGAGGAAGCTTCCAGAGCTCCACTGGACCCCGCTTACCCGCCGGACAAGGTGTGGAGAGTGTGGTGAGGCCGAGGGGCCAAGGCCGGGTGCTGGAGAAGCGGCCCCTGCCTGGGCCCCGGGCTCAGGGTCCGTGAGGGCGCCCTGCAGGCGTGGGTGCGTCCCTCCTGCCCGCCCAGCACCCACGTCCACCACAAATGCTTTGCGTGGCAATCCCCAAGCCACTGTCCAGGCCTGGCCTTGCCTGCTGCCCACGGAGACTCCCAGGTGACCCCTCTGCCCTTACCTGTCAGAGGACCCAGCCAGTACACCTGCATGTACTCCAGCAGGGTGTGGCCCGAGCAGTGGAAGGTGGCCCAGGTGGCCAGGGCCGGGTTGAAGAAGGCGGATGTGAAGGGCCCAGCTGTGGGAGGAGGCACAGACCATCCCCGTGGGGCCCTGCCTGCGGCCGCCTCTCCGGCCAGGAGAGGAGCCACCCCGGAAATCCCCGCCGTGGTTCCCGGCACACAGGCCGGGCTCAGCCTATCCTCGCCCCCCTGTACTGATGGGGGCGTGGGCAGGAGGGCTACTCGGCCAAAGCCAAAGGTCCCCGGATCAGGGAGCGGCTGGGACAAGAGTCCGTCCGCAAACCTCCCCCACCCGACCCACCGCTCATCTCCCCCAGCTCTTTTCTCCTCTGTCCACCTGGGGGCACTTGTCCTTGAGAGAAAGGGAGACAGAGACAGAGAGATGGAGAGACAGAGACGGTGAGACAGGGAGACAGGCAGAGACAGAGACAGACGGTGAAGAAACAAGAGAAAGGGGAAGGGGCAGGGCAGATGAGGAGGGGCTGGGGAAAACGCCAGCGTCCTTCAACCCCGGCCACGTCCACCGCTGCCAAAGAGCACCGGCCTCGTCCGGGCGGACCAGAGTGGGAAGCACTCTGCAGACCAGGATCTCCGGGAGGCGCCCTGGGTGGCGGCAGGGCCGACGCAGGGGCTCCCGGCATCTCCCCCGGGCGGGACCCCAGGCAGCCCGGACGCACAGCCCTGCTCCTGGCAAGTCTCTGCTCACCCGCGCCTCAGTTTCCCCGCCTGTGCGCGGGCTCTCGCGGCGCCTTCCCGGGCACGTGATGTCTGTTCTGTACCAGACCCTGGACGGCGTCTCAGAAAGTCAGCCCTCTGGTTCTGTCCCTACCGGGGCCCGCCCGCCCCCGAAAGCAGACTTGGGAGATCTGGGCCCTCAGGCCCTTCCAGGTGTAGCCCTAGCGCCCTGAGCAGGAGTGAGCCGCCGGCCACATGACCTGCACCCCACCCCACGGCTCTGTTCCCCTGCCCGGGACAGCTGCCCTGTGAGGTCAGCGGTCCGGACACCCCACAGCCGACCTCAGCTCTCTGCTTGCACCACTGGTGGGAAGGGCGGCTGCGTGGGGTCCGGGAGAGGGGGGCGGTGCCAGGGAGCTTGGTCAGGAGGCCCGGGGCCTGAGGCGCGGGCGAGGACGGGAGGGGGGAGGCGCTGCCCTCCCTGGAGACATCTGGGGCCAAGTGGGGAGGGGGAGGGGGCGGGGGCGGGGGCGGGGGCAGACACGGGGGAGCTGGTGCTCTTGGACGGGCGGCGGAGGACGCGCAGGGGCTTCCAGAGCGAGGCCCGGCCTGGGCCCTGAAGAAGCCGCACTGGCTGCCCCTCCCCCGCCCCGGCCTGTCCCCGGAGCCGGCCTCCCGAGACGGCCAGGAGCAGCTGGGACGTGGAAGATCCAGCCAGAACGACGTGGGCCCGACGGGGGCCCAGGCCCACCCTGCCGCGCCGGGTCCCGTCCAGCCGGCCGCCGTGCCACCACCGGGCTCCCGGGAAAGGGCGGTCGGCAGCCCCCGTGGGCCGGCGGCCCCCCTTGGCTGGCGGCCTCGCCCCCGGGTGTCCGCAGGTGCGGGTGGGCGGGGTGGCCACGCGGGTGCAGAGGCTCTGACGTGGCCCGGGGGAGAGGCAGCCCCGTCTCACCTGTGTGGGTCGTGACGGTGGCCAGCAGGGCCACGGCCGGCACCCGGTAGGCGGGCAGGCTGTTCCGGAGACGGAGGAGGGTCAGGTGCAAGAAGAAGGCGCCGGCGCCTTCCACGAGCGCGCCGTGGGACACGGGCGTGCGCAGGGGGGAGCTGCAGTGCGGGTCCAGGAGGTTCTGGAGGACGTGCAGGTCACAGAGCTCCCAGGCCCAGTACAGCCGGGTCAGGGCACAGGCCGCCCGCACACCCAGCCCCTGGGCCGCCAGCTTCAGCAGCGTGCGGGGCCCGGAGGCCTCGGCCAGGAGGAAGTCCTGCAGGGACACGGTGGGGTTGGCCGCGGCGCCGTCGCAGGTCGCCCCGTGAACCAGGAAGAGCAGGGTGAGCAGGGTGAGCAGCAGGTCGGGGCCGAAGCCCCCCGCCCAGGGGCCGAGCTCCGCCAACATCCGCATCTCCAGACAGCAGGCCCCCAGCTGGGCCGCGCCCACCGCCTCCCGGGCGAAGCTGGCGTAGGCGCCCGCCGGGAGCAGGGCCTTGCACCCCCTGGCCGCCTGGCAGAGGACGAAGGTGGCGAAGAAGAAGGAGAGGGACACGTTCAGACCGGCCATCGGCCTGGGGGCCCCTGGAGGAGCAGGCCGAGCGGGGGACCCGAGCTGACGTGTCAGGGCTGGCGCGCCCTGAGCCCTGAGCCCCGAGGACGGGGCCGCTGTGGGAGAGTCCGCCTGGGCGGGCTGTCCCTGCGAACGCCACACCTGTGCCCTCACCTCCTCACCCCCGCCCCCCTCCCCCCACCTGCCGGCCCGGGAGCGGAACCACAGCGGACGCCCATAGGTCAGGCGTCCTCCCTGGGGCCTGAGGCGCGCCTGGCCCCCTGCCCCCATCGGCCAGCCGCGGGCGCTGGACGCAGCTTCAAAGCCTCCGTCGGAGCTCCGTGACTCAGGCCCGGGCCCTTGGCTCCGTGGGCACGGCCTGGCAGCTCCCTGCCCCTGTGCTGTGTCCCACCTGGGTGAGGGGCCCTGGCTCTGCCTGCACTGTGGGTCCCCTGGCCCCGGGTCCCCCTGCGAAGGCAGCTGCGTGCCGGGCCAGGTGTCCCCACACAAGCGAGGGAGGGAGCCGCGGGCGCTCCGGCCTGGCCGCTCCGGACTCCTCAGGAGGCTGACCCTGCAGAAGTCTGCCCGGCCCACCATGCGCTTTGCTTTTCCTGCCTAGCAGCGTAGACTCATAACGATGCGTCTCCAAGAAAGCCTGGCTGGCTGAGACGTGCAGGTGCTTCCTTCCGGACCCAAGATCACAATGACCTTGGAAGACTAGACCCGTTCCCCCTCGGTAAGCAGAGACTGCCTGTGAACGGCCCTCCTGGGGACAGGCTGTGGGGCCTGGCTCTCAAGCCCAGAGCAACCGGGGACTTTGGGACACCGGCCAGGCTTCAGAGACACGAGCTCGGAGGTCGTAGTCTCAGGGGCTTGAGGTCACCGACACGTCACAGTGACTGTAGTATGCCATCGACCTTGGGGAAGAGCAGACATTAAGCAGTTGCGTTGGGTCACTGACGGCGGCTGGATTCAGCGGCCGACCCCTGGTGGAGGGGTCATTCCAGGCAGAAGGAGATGGCCTGGCACAGTGCAGAGACCGCTGGATGGGGAGCTTGCCGGGGGGGGGGGGGGGGCCCTGCCAGGCTGGGGGGGGGCCTCTGGCCCTGGGCTCCTCCCCCAGGACTGGGGGGGAGGGGGACAGAGGGGGAGGGGCGTGGCACTGGGGAGGGAGGAGCTTCGGGGGAAGGCCCAGGTCAAGGTCTCCTGGACCACCAGGCCCAAGGCAGTGGGCACAGGGGGGGGAGATCAGCGGGCAGGTGGGCCAGCGGGAGATGGGCACCTCGTCCCCTTACCCCATGTCCCAACCCCCGTGCCCCGCAGATGGACAGAGCCATGGAGATGGGCTCTGGGCACAGCAGGTGGGCTTTCCGCAAGGCAAAGGCCCCACCGTCCGGACACCGCTGGGGGTACGGGTGACGCCTCTGCCCCTCCTACCCTCACCCTGTGCCCACCTGGGGGTCCCCAAGGCCCGCAGCAGCACCTCACCCCTCTCTCTCACAAGCCTTCCCTATCCTGCTTCCCCCTGCCCCTCAAGAGAAGGCCGGCCACCCACTTCCTTCCAAGGAGTTCGGCTGAGCAAGACTACTGGAGAAAAGGCTGGGTATGACGTCACCAGGAGGGGGCCCCAGGAGAGCGCCTGACTCCTGGGGGACCGTGACTAAAGTCCTGGACGTGTCCCAAATGGCCCTGTCACCTGCAGCACTGCAGGGTTGCTCGGCAGGGCCCAGCTCTGGACCGCGGCCCCCTCTGGAGCAGGTGCACACATTCACAAGGAGGCCCAGCGGTAGCTCCGCCTCCTTGGGAACCAGCCTTCCTGCGGGGGGGGGGGGCTCGCCTCTGGCCCAGCCTCCGCCCCCCTGACCCTCCTTTTGTTTGTGTGGCTCCGGTCCAAGGGCTCCCCCGCCCCCGGGCAGCCTCCCTTTGCGTGGACGCAGGGGAGGCTGACAGCTAGGGGGGGGTCCAGAGCATGGGCGACAGGTGCTGCCTTTCCTCTGGTTGTCCCAGTAGAGGATTTTGAGGTCCAGAACTTTCCTGGAGGTGGGGAAGGGGCCTGGGCCCCGGGGGCAGGGTGAGGTTAACCCCAGAGGAGCTCTGCCTGCTGCTCCCCCTGGAAGGCCGACAACCGTCCAGACCCCAGCCCCAGGAAGGGGTGTGGGGGGCAAGGGGCCCGTTCTCTCCTTTAAGGTCCCGCCCTGTCGGAGGAGCGGGGAACAGGTGGAGCCCTGGAGTCCGTGAGCGGAGAAGCCGGGGCTCCCTCGGGGATCACGCAGAGACCCCTTCCACCCTCCAACCCCCTGCTCCAACTGGGGCGGGGGGTGGGCCTGGCCCAGTCAGAACACACAGAAAGTGGTTTCAGACCCAGGAAGCACATCACCGAGAACACAAGCCTGGCTAATGCTCAGTGGCTATTCATGCCGAGCGATCAGCGTGAGTTCGATCTTCATTTTTGCCTAAGTTTAACTTTTATTTACTTATTATTTATATTTGTTTTTGAGAGACAGGGAGAGAGAAAAAGCGCGTACACGCATGCTCGCGCAAGCACACGGGGGAGGGACGGAGAGAGACAGAGAGGGAGGAGAGAGAGAAAAATCCCAAGCGGGCCTGCTCTGTCAGCACAGAGCCCGACGTGGGGCTGGATCCCAGGAACCGTGAGATCATATGATCATGTGAGCCGAGATGCTTAACCGCCTGAGCCACCCGGGTGCCCCATCATTTTAACGTTTGGATAAAACTTAAATAGGGCAAAGCACACGGTCTCGGGGCCAACTTGCACGCCGTGGGGCAGCGGGATAAAGCCAGGGGACGGGCGACGATCACAGGTGCTCACTCCTCCGTCGTCAACGCGTTCTCTAGGACCACGGCACGCGACTGCAGCGGTGGTCACACTGCTGAGCCTGGCGGCCTCCCGAGGGGGGTGAGGGGGAGCTCGGACCCTGTTGTGTCCGAGTCTGCTTCCTTTCAACTGCTGCTGACAGAGGACGTCCTGTCTCGCCCGGTCCTGAGGGTTCCCACTCCCATCTGCCCGTAGGGATGGCGTTAGCTGGGGCTGCTGAGAGACGTGCCTTGTCGGGCTGAGGACGTGACCGTCCACGTAAAGGCTCAGGTAGCAACGGACGTTACTTTGGTCAAACGCTTTTTCTGTGTCTGTGATTTTTCTAATTTTTCTGATTTTTCTGATTTTCAACCAGATTTTTGTTGGTTTAACGTGGTGAATCACACTGATCGATCGGTCTTTGAGCCAACCCCGCATTCCCGAGGTTCGCCCGGCCCGATCACGAGGGATCATCCTTCTAGTTAGTAGATTCGGTTTGGCAAAACGTTACCGAAGATACTCGTTTTCTATGTCGCTGAAAGACACTGGTTTGCATCTCATTTCCTTGCAACATCGTCGTTTGGTACCGGGTGAAGCTGACCGTACAGAAAAGCTTCGGGGCTGCCTGGGCACGTGGGTTACGCAGCCAGGTGCGGCGGGTGCCGAGGGAAGCAGGCGGGTGCTCCCGTGACCATCGCCCCTCACACCCCTCCAGGCTCTCTTCCCCCCTGCCTCACCGGTGTGGGAAGTGGGTGCTCTCCGGACAGTGCTGGACCTCTGACCCCAGGGGCCATTCTTGGCCGCATCGAACAGACTCAAACACAAGTAAGGCCACAGTGGACACCCGCGGGTCTGACGTTGCATAAGGAGCCACATTTATTTCTTAATTGGACAGATTCTTAAGTGCACACACACAGTACAGGAGCCTAGAGCCTAACACTCAGGTTTAGGACGTCAGGGAACTCGAGTCGTTACGTCGGGATGGTGGTTACAGTGCAGGGGCCAGGGTGTGCCACACAACCACATATGTACAAGCTACGGGGGGACGCGGGGGGGACGGCCAGCTGCGGGAAGCACCGGCCTGGAAGAAGTCATAGACTCTGCTGATCCCTGGGGGCACTTCCCGGCCCCCGGGGTAAAAGGAGGGCGCCTTCCGGGGTCCCGCACCGGAGGGGGCGGACGGAGGACCAGCACTGCGATCCGCTGACGCCCGAACCACCAGCGACATTCAGGAACTCTCCCCGAGTGCTTCGCCACGCCCGCCCGACAGGTGCGGAGGGGGAACCGGGACGGAGGGGGAGGCTGCCTCCCTGCAGCCACCCGGGGCGTGTGTGTGGTGTGTGTGATCGGTGACCGAAACGTTGGCATCTTAGGAGTGATTACTCGGAACACGGAGGCCTTGGAACTTGGGAACACGTCAACACCCCTGGGCACCAGCTGGGTCACACTGCAGCCTGGAGCCCAGCGCCCCCCTTCCTGGGACCACAGCGGACCAGCGGGGGACTCCCCTCTCCCTGGAGGAGACAGAGGGCTTCTCTGGGTGAGGACGGCTATCCCTCAGAGCAAAACGAGTGCCATCAGGTGTTAAAAAAAAACTCCCAGAGAGATGGCTTTCTGGATCTTTCTTCCCTCCCCACTTGGTGAGAAATGACGGCCACAGCCAGGCCTGACCTTCCTCTGGGACACCGCAGCCTCCCTCGTCACAGATGTGAAGACTGGCCCAGTTTGCTAAGTGCCGTCCCCTCTGACGGGACACGTTGGGTAGCTTCCGGCAGGGCGGACAAGGGACCAGGTGTTCTGACTCGGATCTCTCCCCACCAACTCCGAGGGTCTGGCAGGGGACGGGGGTCCACGTGGCCCACACCCGGCTCGCGGGCACGGGCACCAGGGCCAGAATCAAACGGTCCTGGGGGCACCTCCATGGCTGTGGAGGCTCCCGCGTGTGGGGCGCGTCCCCCCTTCCCTCAGCCCCACGAGGCAGGTGCTCTGCAGGCTGGCTGGCCTCAGACCCCTGCGCCCCGGGGGGGGGCCTCGGAGCCTTCCCAGGCCGCGGCTCCAGGCTGGCTGACCTGGGTGGCCTGCGGCCCGGGCCCTGCACCTCCAGTCTCCCCGCGGGAAGGGGGGCTGTCGGGAACCAACTCATCTAGGAACCACGTCCTCCTTCCCTGGTCCCCTCCCTGCCCTCAAGGCCATCACAGGAGCCAGAATAAATGCTTGCTCTGGACTGTGCCATACCCCTGCCCTCTGCGTCTCGGCCCGGGAACGTCCGGTCTCCGGACGTTTGCTCTCTGTCCAGGATGCGAGCCCTCCTCTGGGGGTCCCCAAAGAAGGCCGCTGGGTCCCCGCGTCCCACAGATGTGGTTTCCTCGGACGCGTTTTCTGCCGATGGAGCGATGCCGTCAGTGGTGACTTCCGAGCACCGGGACGAGGGGAGCAGCGGGTGGAAGTGACCGCTGACGCACTGCCCAGACCAGCTACGGGAAAGGCGGGCTCACAGCCTCCAAGCGGCCCGGCGCGGCCGGCGGAACCAGACGCGGCTGCCAGACGGCGCTCAGATGGGGGAGCCCGTCCGCCTGGTCCCACGTCCGGGGCGAAGCTCAAGTTATTGGGGGGGATAACTTTCCCAAAGGGAAGCCTCCAACCGAAACCTGGTCGCTTGGTGTGGGAGCCACGCCCACGCACCCCTAGAGGAAAGAGGCCGCGCACACCTCGGGCCTCAGGGCGCGGAACCCGTACAATATCCACAGGCCTCGTCAGTGCCGCCTGGGGGCAGCCAGGCTGAGGGGGCCCCAGACCACTGGCCGGGGTGCGACAAGGTGATCTGAACCAAGTGGGAAAGGGGGTGTCACTGGGGCGCCCTGCAGGGTCTGGCGAAGGCAGCGGAAGGCACCAGAGAACGGCATGGACGCCCAGGTTCCGAGCGGAATCTGCTCGTGGCGGGACAGGGGTTTCTGGATCGGTTGCTGTTTTGACTGGAGTTAGAAAGAGGCCACGTGTGGCTGCGGGCAAGGGAACAGGTCACCGAAGACCCCCCAGACCCCGGGGTTTCTCTGATGTGTTTGTGGCCCGGGTGTGGTGCCCGACCAGACTCCCAGCCTGGGGCAGGCTCTTGCCCCGGCGGCCGGGCCTGGGGCGTGCAGTCCCTGGGGGCACGAATCGGACACTGCAGCAACACAAGGGCAGCGCCCTCAGGTGCAGGAGAGGGGAGCCTCCTTGATGACGGGGGCCCCATTGCTGGCTGCCCTCCCCTGACCCGTGGAACCTTCTCACTGGGACTCACAGACACTCCTCTCTCGGGGCAAAAGGGGGAAGCCATACACCTTCTTCCCGGGAACCACCTGGAGCTTGAGAGGCTGCACCCCCAGCCCCCCACCGCCCGGACCGTCTCTCCCCCCGCCACCTGCAACCTGCCGGCCTGGACACACCACCCCTGCCGTCCCTGCCGGGAGAGCCCCACTGCCCAGGGGCCCATCTGCCTGGTCCCCTGTCGTGCCCGCAAGCTCCTGGGGAGAAGCTGCCGGCACTGCCCGTGGGGTCGCGTCTCGGCGGCTGCTGTCGGGTGAGATGCGGATTCTACCTCCAGCTGGGAGGGTGCACGCCACCCCCCTTGCGGCCTGGACCTCGGGCGCCGGGTCCCCTGACGCTCACACACAACACACACACACACACCACACACACACGCACCCCGGGTGGAAGGCCTCCCCCACGAGCCCGAGCTCGGGCCTGGGTGGACGTGCCCCTGTGGTGCCAACCAGGTGGTGCCCCGGCCTGTGCAGACGCCTCTTCACCGTGGTCTTCCCTACGAGGCTTGGGGATGAGAGAGGGAACAAGCAGGGGACGGGGTCCATCTGAATCCTATGGGTCTATGTGAAGGCATTAGAAATAAATACTTATAAATAGAACACAGTCTTATAGTTAATTTCTGAGTGGCCTGTTTCGGTGTCACTAACTAATGTATATTAATTATAAGTCTGTCTATGCTTAAAAAAATATCAGAACGGCGGCGACGCCCCTGACTTGTGCCCTCCGGCCTCTCTGGCACCTCCCAGCCGCTCCCACCCGGGGCCCACTCCGAAAGAAGACAGAACGTGGCCTCTGCTCGGGGCAGGATAGGTCTTGCGGTGCAGGCGCCCGGGCCAGAGGTGGCGCTCTGTGGGGCCCGCGCAGCGTCCCCAACAGGGGACCGGCTGGCTGGCTGGCTGGTGGGGGCAGGCTGGGCGCACGTGACATGACGGATGGTGACGAGGACTGGGGGCGGGGCTGGCCTGCTGGCTGTCGTGGGGGCGCGGGGGGCTCCGGCTCAGACCCTCATCTGGGCAGACCGCCGTCTGGACAGCTTGGACCTGCGGGAGGTGGAGACAAGCGGGGGTCGGGATGCCGGCCTCTCGGCGGCGGATGCCCCCCTGCTTCCCTGCTCACCGGAGACCCGGGCTCAGGAGTCGCCTACCCGCCTTCTGCAAGTCAGCGGTGCAGGAGGGGGGGCGTCCCATCGCCAGGGCTCGCTGTGCCCAGGCCTGACCGTGAGTTGTGTTTGCAACCGCGTGAGGGCCTGCCCCCGGGAGCAAGTACATTTTGAACATCTCAGGGGCTCACACGCTTTACCAGCAGCAACGACACAAATTAGGCATTAACGTCCTCAAGAACACGCCAGGGGGTGGTGCCCTCCCGCCACCTGCAGGGGGAGCCGCGTACCGTATGGTCCCGGCCAGGAGGGGGTTGAATGCGTACAGCCAGTCGTGCATGTCCTTGTCGCTGTTGGCCTGCAGCAGGATGCCGCGGTGCTCCGTGCACACGGCAAACGTGGGGTGTCTGCAAAGGCAGGGCTGCCGTGAGACGGCGCGAGGCCTCCGCCAGGTTGGCACGCGGTGGTCACCGTGGGGCATGGGTGGGGGCAGGGGAGGGGCGCCACCGGGACATCCCAGGGGTGAGGGGGCAGGAAAGAAGAACCCGCAGGAGACAACCGCAGTGCACACGGCCCGGTCTGACCCACACGGGGGCGGCCCCCTCGCGGAAGGCTCTGCGGTGGGGACACCCCGTGTCTTCTCCTGCCCCAGGGCTCCCTCGTGGCCTGCTCTGCGTGGTCCCCTGGGATGCGTCTACCCCTCCCGGGCCGAGGTTCCTTCCCCTGCGATTCTGACTCTGCTGCCGTGCCGGCCTCCTGCTGAGCCTGAGCCCTGGGTGGGGCAGGTGTGGGCGGCACGCCGAGTTCGTGCCCACCCCCACCACAGGGCGTCAGAAATCGGCCAGCGGGTGCTGTAGGAGTCTGGCAAAGCCAGGGTCACTGCTGGCTCGGAGAGGGGCAGGGCAAAGCCAGGGGACAGGAAGGCCGTGTTCCCAGGCCCACGACACGGCCGGCCCCGTGGGGCTCAGAGCCCCCGACCCAGGGTGTCCCTGGGGAGTGGGTCAGTGCTCGCCCCATCTGTGGACCACAGCCACGGCGGGCCGTCACCAGGACTAGGTGCCCGCGGGAGGGCCGAAGGGGGACCCTGTGAGAGACAGGACGTGGGGACCTCGGTCTGGCAGCGAGTAGAAAACGGGCCTACGGGGGACGGGGCCCGGCTCCCACCTCCCGCGGCCCTGCCGGGGGTTCGCCGGGCCTTGGCCAACCCGGGACCCGCCCATCCCATTTCCAAGGCTGTACCTTGAGCATGGCCTGCTGGTCCTCGCTGTACTCCACCTGGGCGGTGGACAGGTTGAGCACGAACCTCTCCACAGAGTCCTTGTCACTGTTGTACATGTAGGCATACGGCCGCCGTACCACCACGAAGCGCTTGGCCCAGCCGGCTGTGTGTGGCTCCAGGAAGTGCAGGTAGCCCTTCTTGGAGACGATGGGGCTGCAGGAGGGACGCCGCTGGCTCATGTGCTCCTGGCGGTCAGTGGGGGTCTCACAGTGGGGCCCACCACCCTCCACCAGGCCCGTGGCGGTACCGGCCGGGGCTCAGGGGCTATGGGGTACCCGGCAGAACCCCAACCTGGGAGATCGGAGACCAGAACCACCAACCTATTTCTGGGCCTCAGTTTCTCCAGCTGTGAGAAGGAGAAACTTTAAAAAAAAAGCTGCAGCCGCCTTCGCTGTCACATGGGGTTCCGTGACCACAACCTGCGGAGGGTGGCGTTCTTGGGCCACAAGGGCCAGGCAGGCATCTGGCACAGAGGCCAAACTGATAACTCGCAGATGCATTAAACCATCTTTCTGCAGAGGTGCCCGCGAGGTCCCCGGCCCCCTCCTGCCCTTTTGCTGTCTGCTCCTTCTCTGCTCCTGCCCCAGGTCAGGGGTGGCCTGCCTGCCTGCCTCCCTAGTGTGGCGCTGTCCCCGGGCCTGGGTCAGGGACAGAGCTGGCCGGGTGGTTTTAGAAGAGCCCCGGTTTGGGGCAGGGCACCCCCCACACACCTGACCCGGATCTCCTGGATGTCAGGAACCAGCAGGCGCGGGGGCTCTTTGTCCGCCTCCACGGCCCGAGCAGGGGATGGAAGCTTCTTCGAATCTGCCTCGGGCACAGGCTCAGGTTCTGGGCTGGCCGGCCGGGAGCAGGGCTGCGGGGTCCTGGGGAAGCAAAGTGAAGCCTCTGCACCCCTGCAGGGAGAGTCCCCGCTGGGCCGGGGAGCCACGTGGGACCGGGCGTCCTCCCACACCCAGCCGGGCCCTCGGGCACCTCCCAGGGTCTGCCCGGCCGCAGCCCAGCTGTAGCTCGGGGAGGGTCCGGCGTGCCGCAAGACCCACCGCCCTTCTCCTGGCACTTTCCGCTCCCCGCCCTGTGAAAGCGGCCCCCTGTCTCTTCATCCCCAGCTGAGCACAGGCCCTTCAGATGAGGCCCGAGGGCTGGATGCCTTTTTATTTTAAGAAGAAAACGTGGATGCCTTGAGGGATTTAAAGTCTAAGGGACCGGGCGTAAGAGGTGCTGGTAAAGCTGAGCAGACACCAGCCATCAGCACGACGGCAGGCCCGTGGGTCTCCAAGCTACTTTGTTGCCGGTTTTTCCTACTGACTATTGTACGAGCACTTGCCCCCGAAAAGGGTTTGGCTTTTGTGCCGGTTTGACCCGTTCCCGGTTTTCGTCCCCGGTGCATTTTAAATCTACCCTTCAGCAGAAACTGGCCTCGGAAAAGTAACACAACCGGAGACGGGTGGGGGCCGCGCCAGCCAGGGCAGGGCGCGGGGCAGATGCCTTCCAGCTGGCCCTGCCCTAGATGCCTGTGGCCGTCCCTCGTGCCCGGCCACGCGCTCGCCACGTTCCCTGCACTGTGCGCCTGAGTCACGGCCGAGGTCATCGGTCGGTTCTCGGCACTGGAAGCTGCTCCCGGAGCCCGGAGCTCACTCACCTCAGATCGGCTGCTCCGTACCGCCCCTCCACCAGAGAGGGGCAGGTGGAGGAGGGTGTGAGCGTGGCTGCCCCCAGAGGGGACATGGATGGGTCCCGAAGCAGGGTGACAGACATCTCGGAGAGCTGTGGAGGACAGTGGCCTTTGGCGGGGGCTTGCAGAGTGGGGACACCCCTGCAGTGGCTAATTCCTATGCCTCTGCTCACCTTTTACCTCCATTTGGGGCACCCCCATTCCAACTGCAGGCCAGACCCTCTTCCCAGCCCCCCTCGACCTGCCCCTAGCCCCTACACGCCCCTACACACGTCAAAGGTGACGACCGGTGATGGGCCGCAGACTGAGCAGAGACTGCGCACGGCAGGTCCCGAATCAAGGGGGGTGGGGCAGCACAGGGACCACACTAGCTCTGGGGACCAGGATCCGTCCCCTGGTAGGGGAAGGATGGCCACAGGGACGGGCCTGACCAGCCCAGGACAGAGGCAGCTGGGTGAGGGCCAGGCCGGGAGGCCCCTGTGCTCCACACACCCCAGGCACAGGGAGATGGGGCCCTTGGCTATGACAGTATGTTTCTAAGAAAACCCTTATTTCCTTCTCTGGATATGACTGTGCGTTCTTCTTGGTGACAACAGCCCCGTGATGACCTGGGGGTGGCCCCTCTCTGCCCACCTTGCTCTCGCTGGCGCTGACGCACACGTGGCTGTGGGTACTCTCGGTTGAACGTGTGCGTGAGGAGGCGTAAGCACTGTTAGGAACAAATGCCCGGAGTCAGGAGGCCCCGGACCCGGCTCCGCCCCAGGCACGGCCCCTGACGTGGGTGACTGTCCGGGGGCCCAGGCACCTCCACCCTCCGAGGTGACGGCTGACCCGGGAAGCTTCTCAGAGCAGGCTGGGGGCCGAGGGCAAAGACGGGGGGTGGGCAGCGCTGCCCACAGTCTAAGAGGCCTTCCCCGCGGCCCGTCAAGCGGCAGAAAGAGCCAGCTCCGGGCAGAGGGGTAAGCTCCCCGTCAGCATAGGTATTCAAGGAAGCAGGTCACTGCTTGGGGGAGGAAACTGTAAAAGGCTGACAAATTCCAGTGTGGTGGGTGAGGGGTAGGCGAGGGGACTCCCGGGACCCCTCGTTCTCCCCGCTCCTGCTCGACGGGACAGGGCTGAGTCACCCCCAGAGGGGCCGGGGTCACAGCAGCTGCCTGAGCCACCTTGACGGCCAGCTCCCGCTGTCTCTCGTTGGGAGCCTCCAGGGGGGACGGCCGGCCCTCGGCCGAGAGTGGGGACGAGGGGCCGGACGGGCCGTGGGAGCCGGAGTCCTCGCTGGAGGCGGGGGGCGGCCTCGGGGCCGGGCCGCTGCGTGGTCTCCAGCTTCTCCCGCAGCAGCAGGTAGTGCCTGGTCTTCTCCACCTGCACGAGAGCCGGAGCGCAGCTCAGCCCCGGGGGCGCCCGGACCCACGACCCGCTGTTTCCCTGGGGCACCGCCGGCACTCGGCCTTGAGCCCCAGCCCCATAGCCGCCCTTCGAAGCAGCCAGCGAGCTGCCCTCCCCCGCAGGTGTGCGGCCGCCCCGGGGTCGGCGGGGGTGGAACTGATGGACACTCGAGCCCCCCACCCCGCCGCCCGTGCACCCTGCCCGCAGTCCGCACCCGATGAGCACAAGCGCACCTCCTGCAGGAGACTCAGCTTCTCCAGCTCCCACTGGTGGTCCAGGATGAGGCTGTCGCTCCGGGGCCTCCAGCCCGCCAGGTTCTCCTCGCCGCGGACGTAGGCCACAGACGTATCGAGCACGCGCCTCCGCCGCCGCTGCATCCCTGGAAAGGGGGTGACGGTCTGGCCACATCCGCGCCCTGGCGCCAGGCCTTGGGCCCCCCGTGGGGACTTGTCCACGGAGGGAGGCCGGCCCCCCGGGAAAGCCTCAGCCACAGGAAGTCATCCAGCACGGCGGCCGCTGGGCTCGCCCCCGGCGCTGCCTCCCCCTCACGGTCCTCCAGCCTCTCAGAGCAACTCCCGAAGTGCAAAGGTGAGCACGTGAGTCTCGAAAGTGAGGGCCCCCCAAAACGGCAGCTTAGCTGATGGGCCCCGGGGAACCCTGGCTCCTAACCAAGTGCCCCCCCCCCCCCAGGCGCTACCTGGGCTGCCGGCATCGGCCACATGGCACAGGCTGAGCTCGTACACGCCTGTCACGCGGTTGCTGCGGGGAGAGGGGAGGCGGGTGGGCACCGGCATGGCCAGGGCCGATCAAATGCGAAGCCGGCACCGGTCCGCTGACAGCCCATGCGGGTGGCCCTGCGCGGGCCGCGGGGGCCCTGAGCTGCAGCCACGTTGGGCGGTCCCCTTCCCAGACCCCTCTGGGCCCCCTCTTGCCAGGGACCACAATTTCGCCAAGTGCGCCCACGAACCTTTGCACAGGGGGGAGCCAGGCTCGCAGGCGGTATCCCGTGCTCACTAGGTGACCCTGCGTGGCCGGGTTACAGCCAGCCCAGGGCCACTAAGTCCTGAGCCCCAGACTCTGTCCTCCTGGCTGTACCCAGGTGTCCACACTGGGGTCCACGAGACAGTGTGGGGAGCCTCACCGAAGGTGAGCACAGGCGGCCTGCTGGTCTCTCCTCACTGCCGTGACACTCTCGTTCACCACCCTCCCCGCCCCAGGAATGCAGGGACAGGTCAGAGCAAGAAGGGACGGCTGGGCCTGGGCCTGACACTCTCCTCCCTCGGGCACTGCCAGCCTCCAATGGCAAGAGGCCCTGTCCAGAATGCCCTCCTCCAGTCGCAGCCCAGGCCTGATGGCACGGCCCTGAGGTCCTACGGGGAAGCAGGCCCAGGACCACCCACAGGAGGGCCGAAGGGCAAACCCCCCAGGCCTTCTCCTGCATGCCTGTGGGCAGACTCGGGCTCTCTCACACCCTCAATGTGCCATCTGTGTCCCATGGCCTCCACTGACCCCAACATCAGGGGCAGGTGAAAGGCTCTGAATGCAGGGGACTGGCTGGGACAGTGGCCAGTCTGCCTTCTGGTCTGGGCCCGCCTGAAGCCGGCGTGTCACTCGAGCCTCTGCCAGACACACCAGCCGCTCCCGTGCAGAGTCCGGTCTGTCCTCACCGGGGCCAGAGTGCCGGACAGCAGACCCCGGCCATCCCCCGAGGGCAGGCTCACCTCTCCGAGGCCCGCAGGCTCCCGCTGCCAAACAGGTTGCGGATGGAGCGCGAGGCGGGCAGCTTGGCATCCCGAGAGTAGAAGACCATGCAGAAGTCCTTGGTGATGACGGCTGGCTGGGTGCAGTTCTCCATCTGCAGTGGGGGGCAGGGGGGGCTCAGGCGCAGGAGCACCCCGCGGCACCCGGGCCCCAGGCCCCCTTCTAACCTCCCGGGGCGCACAAGCCACTGACCGACAGCCCCAGACCTTCCTGGGTCTCTGCCCTGGCCCCCACCCAGGTGCGAGCTCCCTGCACCACCCCCCCAGGAGACTTCCGGGAGAGAGCCAGGGCCCCGCCTCCCTGGGCCGCAGAGGGCTGGCGTTGGTGCCGGGGACCCGAAGGTCCCAGACACAGGCCTCACCCTGTCAGGCCCCCGCCACCTTGCCACGGGATGGGGCAACACGCTCCCAAAAACACCTGTGAAGATCAAACCAGATCCTGGCTTCCCACCCACATTTTAACTCTAGATGACTTCCCGGGGCCCTGACACGCCGTTTCTCACACCGCTGCTTCTCTTGTTTTCCTGCAGCTCAACGGCAGGTGCCGGCAGGGCCGCTGTGGGCCGGGACTCACGGCGGCAGGGCCCAGCCAGTGCTTCCCCAGCAAACCGCCACCCCGAGAGGCAGTCGGGACGCTCCCTTCCCACAGCCGGAGCAATTGGGCTGGGAGGGGAGGTGGAGTGCCATCGTGCCACCAGCTGCCACCCTCCGGGCTGCTAGGTCCCCGCTGTTGCACCCAGCGGCAACGCCCATGCTCCGGGCCACCCGCTGTGCTTGGCAGGGAAGGCACAGCACAAGACCCTGGGGACGGGGTTGGGCAGGCTCTTGGTTCAGGCTGCCCGGAACATGGACGCAGGCCTCCCGCAACCCCAGGTCAAAGCCACACTGAACATAGTGCTGGGAGGGGGAACGGCGCCATTAGAAGTACGTGGATTGAATAAGAACTTGACAAGTCCTCTGTCCGGGGCTACCCAGGGCCCCCACTGCCCCTTGGCAAGCATCTCAGACTTGGGGGGCAGCGATTTGGGGGTTCACCCTTGGCACAGATTTCTCACCTCAATGTAAGCCGAGAGGGTCATGTAGATTTTCTCTCGGTACGGGGTGACCCGGTTCAGCAGCAGAGAGTTGTGCATGGAGCTGTCCCACGCGGCCTCAAACTGGTAAAGGTCCTGGAAGGAAGCAAGAGACAAGGTCAAATGTGGCAGCACACGGGCCGCGCTTGTGGGCTGGGGACATGCAGACGGACAGACACAGACAGAGAGACCTATGGGCCACCGGTCAGGAAGCCCGGGCGGCGGGTCGAGGAGAACAGTAGGTTCCTCCTTACTGGGGACCGGGCTGGGTGGGGGACTCCCCTGAGGACGGACAGATGGACGGACGGACGGGGCAGCCGCAGCGCAGACGCTGAGGCAGGGGCAGAGGGGGCAGGGAAAGGGCAGGAGGCAAGCGGGCTGGGACACAGCAACAAAGGGAAAGAGGGAGGGAGAGGAGGGGAGGTGGGGGCAGACAGGGGTGAGAGACGCGGAGAGGGCAGAAGGGGGCCGCCCCTTCCTGCCCCGTCTGAGTAAGGAGGTCCCGACCTGCCCAGGTTTGCCAAAACCTTGTGTGGCCCATCTCCTCCCTTGGGGGAGGACACTTGGAGTGGAAGCGGGGTGGCCCGGGGCAGATGGCCTCGCCCCGCCCCCCGCGGTCAGGCTCCTCTCGATTTAGCACAGAGCAGGTGGTGGGCCCTGCTCCCTGTCCCCATCTCGAACCCAGAAAGATTGTGAGCAGAGCCGGAGGCCCGTGGCCCCTCTGAGGGCAGCCTAAGCCGCCCCTGGGAGGCGGGACATCACACTCTTCAGCGGCCTCCGCTCCGGGGCAGGGTTTCCTATCATAGGATAGCTCCTGTTTTCAACCACCCGGCAGAGCTCCTAAACTCTTGTCCGAGGCCGGGTGGGCATTCGAGGATCCTATCTGAGGTGGTGAATTTGCCTCAGTCCACAGTGTGGCCACTCAGCCCCCAGCCTTGCCCCATTTCCATCCAAGCATCCTCAAAGACACAGACCGCGGGCAGCGGCTCACGCCCTGGCCCCACCGGGCCCCCCCCCCCCCCCCCCCCCCACGAGGAGCCGGCCCGGCCCAGGGGCGCGGAGGGCGGCCAGGAGGAGCGAGGCCACGCCGGGGCGCGGACGGGCTCCCCGTGACACGCTCAGGGGCGCGGGGCGAAGCAGTGGGACGGGGCAGGGCCACTGTCACACACACGTCACCGAGGACAAAGACCCAGGGGAAGAGACGTGAGGACAGCGGGGTGACCGGAGAACTGGCAGAGAGCGCAGGGGAGACGTCGCAGGAGAAAGGGGACTGAAAAGCGGAAGAGGGACGGACCAAGCCAGCGCGGAAGAGAAAAGTGAGCTGTACCTAGTGTCATTTCCGAACGAAACGCTAAAGGTGGAGGCAGCCAGGACACACACGTACACACAGAAGAGATGGACAAGTCAGAACGAGCATGGTCACACGGCCGGGTACAAGCTAACCGACAGTGAGCGGGTGTGTGTGCTGTCCCCCGGCCGCCGAGGCGCCTCACGGGGCGCCGGGCGGGGCCCTCTCCGACCCCGGCCCCCGCGTCTGCGCTGAGAGCTTTGGGCCCACCCCAGCAGGACCAGGCGGTACCCGTGGACCCGTGACCAAGACCTAAAGGGACACCCTCGGTCCCGGGGGCCCCCAGACGCCGCAGGCCCGCAGGCACGGCCGGTGGTCCACGGCAGACTGGCCCAAACGCCCTCCGGACCCCCGGCCTCCGAATGCTCCCGCACGGCCACCCGACCCCGGGCCTTCGCCAGACATCTCTGTACCCTGCTTCCTGGACGGACCACCGGCAGGCACTGGGGCCCCACGGAGACGTGCTGCGGGCTGAACGAGCCAGGACGAGGTGCCGAGGGCGGGGCCCGGGGGTCATCATCCTTAGTCCTCGCCTCCTAGAGGCCCCGATGCACACCGGGGACGGCTAGCCTGGGGCCCCCGCCCAAGTGGGCCAGCCAGCCCCAAACCCTCCAGCTTGGCCCACGGCCTCAGCTCGGTGCGGTCCCCTCTGTCCACCTGCCTCAAAAGTCGCTAAAGAACACCGCCGGCTTCCGTTCCGCCGCAAGTGTGGACCCAGCCTGCCCCCACCGCTGGCCCGCGAGTCGGGGACCAGAACGGGACAGCGTGCACTCTCCTGTGTTGCCCCTCCGCAGGGCAGGCTCCTACTCGGGGCATCAGGAGCTGGGTCCCCGCCTCGTCCGGAGCCCCTCAGCTCCGTGCGTGACAACTCCAGAGGAGCCAGAGCCAGGCCCGGTCTGGCCAGCCAGAGACCCAGGCTCAGCCGGGGCCTCGCCCAGGACCAGGTGGCCGTGCCAGGACTGGCCGGAGCCGCACGGAGAGACTGCACGCCTCCACAAGGCTTACCGAGGCCGCTCGAAGGTGCCCTTGGCCGGGAGGCCCTCCGTCAGGCTTTCGCCCTGATGAGACTCCAGCGACCAAGAATCCCCCGAACACCTGAACCGTGGGGTCTCACGTATGAGGTGACGGGGGTGGGGACCCTCTTGGGCCCACGTCACAGCCTAGGGTGGCACCTTTCACCGCACCGTTCCCCAGGTGCCAAGATGGCCAGGGTCTGGACCTGGCATAGCCAAGCTGCTGCCCATAGCTGGCTCCAAACCACTGGTCAGCCCCCAGCCAGCCGTGGGTGCCAGACCCCGGAGCCCCAGGCAAGGAGGTTCCCCAACCACACTCCCGAGCCCCTGAGGCCTCTGCAGAGGGAGGTCCCGCCCAGATGACGGCAGGTGTGCTTGGGGTGCAGAGGGCGGTGGCCCCCCCGATGTGGGAGCTAGACAGCCACGCAGGACACCAAGCCTGCAGGACGCAGCATGGGAACCGCTGATTGGTGCCCCCTGATCAGGAAGCAGGAAACCAAGACCCAGAGAGCCAGAGAGGGAGCCGTAGTGAGCCAGGATGCCATGGGAGGCCGTGGGTACCATGCCGTACCCCCACTTGTTGAACAGGCGCAGGACTCTGGAGATCTCTCTGGGCATCAGGTCACCCCCAGAAGAGAGCCCCATTCCCCACGGCACCCCTCACTCTGCCCCACCCGCACCCAGCCAGTCCCTCAGATACAACCTCCGGGGAACCGTGCAGCCCGACGTGGGGTCCCCCCGGACCCGAAGCGGCAGCGCCACTCGGGACGCTGCGCTGTTAGTCAGTGCGGGTTCTCAGGCCCCACCCCCGAACCCACTGACCCACTGAGGGCCGAAACACTGGGACGCGGCCACCTCGTGAGTGGAGCCCCCGAGCCCACTCCGGCGCCTCCCCTTGGGCTTGGCCCACCCCACCAAGCCTCCGGGGCCCCTCGGGATCCAGCCCATTTGGGGAAACAGGCCAGAGCACGTGTCCCTCCTCCAGTGAGGTCCCACCCACGGCCCCAGTCCTCAGCCCTTCTCCGGGCCACCCTTGGTAGAAAGAGCAGCGGGGCAGGGCAAGGCTTGGCCCGCGGCAGAGCCCTAGGGGTTCCCACGGGCCCTCCCCCTGGAAGGAAAATGCCGCCCTGCACAGATCCTTCCGCAGCCGACCGCGGGGCTCAGGATCAAGGCGCCCCCTCCTCTGAGACATCCCTGGTCCGGTCCAGCAGCCTCCAGCGCTGTCTCAACACAGAGCAGCTCAAGCCGGGTGGGCGGGGTCCCAGGCTGGAGGTCGCTCGGCGCGCTCTCCTCTAGCCACGCACGAGAGTGGGGCCGCAGGGGCCCCGAAACGGGACCACCCCCAATTGAGTGCCGGGACGTGGAGCTTGATGCTCAAACAAGGGAGGACCCCGCATGGAAAACCAAAAACTCACTTAAAAAGTTTGTCGACAGGGAAAACGTCATACGCTCTACAATGTTTTGTCCGTGTCGACTCTTGCTCAGAAAGTTTCAGCGGCTACACCGGCCAGGACAGGGGCAGGTGTCTCATCTCCCCCTCGGAGTGTGACACGGGAGCCCCCACGTCTGCCCTGCCCTGCCTACCCGACGGGCTGTGGCGCCCAAGCGTGTCCCCTGGGGCTCAGGTGGGGCGGACTGCCAGGGTAGGGTAATCGGGAGGTCGGGGCTCCCATCACACAGCTGGGCATTCCCGACGGGACTCTCGCATGCCGGCTGCACGTGGCCTATTTAGACAT
>NW_023397597.1:0-23100 GCF_007474595.2 Lynx canadensis | reverse complement strand
GGTTCGTGGGCGAGCCCCACATCGGGCTCTGTACTGACAGCGCGGAGCCTGCTTGGGATCCCCTGTCTCCCTCTCTCTCTGCCCCTCCCCCACTCACGCTGGCTCTCTCAAAATAAACAAACTTTTAAAAAGCAAAAACAGGGGCACCTGGGTGGCTCAGTCAGTTAAGCAATCAACTCCTGATTTCAGCTCAGGTCAGGATCTCACAGTTTGTGGGTCCGAGCCCTACGTCAGGCTCTGCACTGACGGTGTGGAGCCTGCTTGGGATTCTCTCCCTCTGTCCCTCTCTCTCTCTCTCTCTCTCTCTCTCTCTCTCTCTCTCTCGCTGCTTCTCACCTGCTCATGCACTCAAACTCTCTCTCAAAAATAAACTTAAAAAGGTTGTGAGCTGCTATGAGGTACAGTTTACAGCAAGTGTAAACGTTTAAAACAAAAAACAATGCTGCTATATAAAGGGTTTAAAAAGTTCTTTCAGCCTTGATATGAAATGACCACAAGACACAGGGTCAAAGAAAAGCAAGGTACCTACAGTATGCACAGTACAAAAGCAGAGGATAAGAGAATGTACACACACACACACACACAGCTGCTGGGTGTTCAGCCTCTCTCTGCAAGTTATAGGTAACAGGGACTTCTTCCAGGGAAAGGAACTAAGTCATCAGGCAGGGGAGGCACGCCCAAAAGAGATTCTGTTTCCTGTATTGCCCTGAGAAAAGAAACACAATTCCCAAAAGAATCAGGTTTTTATTTTATTTTAAAGGTGATGGGGCCTAATAGGATACACGGCAATGACACCTTGGTTTAAGAAGCAGGAAACTGAAACCTAGCCCTATGCTGCCACCAACCAGCTATGTGACCTTGGAAGAGACCCTCACCCCGACTCCAGGTCTCGACCTGCCCATTCATAACAGGACAGCACTAAACCAGATCCGTTTCCTTGGTCACTTCTGGCTGGGATTTTTCTAGCTAGCGTCTGTAGGTTCTCACGTTCCCAGTCAACAACAACACACACACGGACACCTTCCTGGCAGGTAACGGAGCGCAGATTTTTCTTCTAGCAAGAGATCAACATCAAACCTGGGTCCCGCGACATCCTGATAATCCACTGCCCTGCGAACCAGCAAAAACAAACCACAAAACGTCTCTTAGCAAAAATTCTGGCCTTATCAGAAAGGGCCGCATCACATCTCATCAGAAACACCCCGCTTCAGGGCTGATGCGAGCAGTCGCAGAAACTCGGCCCTGAAAACACACATCACTCACCCTCGCTGGCAGGCTGCGCGGAACAGAAAGGCCGGCTTGCTAAGCATTTACACTGGTTTTAATTAATCCGAGCAGCTGAGTTTTTCCGTCTTTCTTTTTCCTCTCAAGATTCTGAAAGCTTCACAGCAAGCAGGGAATGTGAAGGTAATTTATCACTGTTCCATTCTCAGTCTCCTGGGTATTTAACAGTAAGCATCCCAGACGCACGGCTCAGGGCGAACACGTTTCTTTAAGCAGCTGGGCTTCTCTATTTCTCCTGACACAACTGCCCCCCTCACAGCCAGCCCCTCGGGGTCACGGCTGTGCCCACACAGCAACCGGACAAAGTTAGTTTCATCTCAGAGCCACCAGATTTTCTCAGAAAGCGTTCCAAAAATCCTTTTTTTTTTTTCTTAACCACTTGCATAATCTTTGCTATATCCACATACTACCAGTAAATATTATTTACTTAATATTTCTATTTAAATTCACTCACACAGTACTTTAATTTTTTTTTTCTTTTAAAAGGAAACTTTATACCACTACCACAAATGGAAAATCTGTGTCACCTCCATAAATAGAAGGTAGGGTAAAAACACAATAAAAATAAAAGTTACTCAATCCAAGATTCGAGACACTGTGGCCGGCCAAAGGCTCTACCCTGAGGCCCACCCTTTCTCTGCCCCTGAATGCTCCCTTTTTACGGAGATAGTATGTATATGTGAAGATTTTGAATATGTAGAGTTTGAGGAGTGTTGCCAAATGTTATAGACTCTTGTAACCACAACCACAATAAAGCTGTAGGACATTTCCACAACCCCTGGAGGCCTACCTTTTTTAAGGCTGGAGGGGGGCAGGGAGGAAATGGCAAGTGCTAGAAAGATACGGGAGCACCTAACAGACTCTACCTGGGACTAGTTCAAAGCCACGTAGCGCTGCAAGAAAAAATGGCGCTCATTACATGTGATGCCCTCACCAGTGGAGCACATAAAACCCCTTCACCTGCCATGGGTCACCTAGCCCACCCTGAGGCATCCATACTCAGAGAGAGGAAGAAGGTGGAAGCCGTGATGGGGGTTCAGAGGCTGCTGCCCAAAGTCCTCTGTGCCTCTATGCCTTTGTACCTGCTGTTCCCCTTGCCTGGAACTCCCTTCCAGACCCCCTATCCTCACTTCTCCTAGCAAGCCGTTATTTGCCCATCAAGATTACACCTGGGCCACCTCCTCCTGAAGGCCCTCCCTGATTCCCTAGTCTGGATCGGAAAGCTCTTCTTCTGTGTTCCCAGAAAACCTGCAGAATCGTGTAATGAAGTCTATCAATTGTCTCCCTACGGGGCTGTGAGCTTTTTGAAGGCAGTTAGGGATTGTCAGTCCATAATAATCAACAGGGAAAGCAGCTAAGGTTTATTGAGAACTTCCCTGCCAGGCACCGTGGCAAGCACACTCCACCTAGTTATTCTATCCTCACAACCCGCTATGAGGTGGGCACTGGGTATTCCCCTTTTACAGATGACGAAACGGAGACACAAGGAGCGGACTTGCCGGAGGGCCCACGCTCGAACCCAGGCAGACTGGAGAGCACCATCAATCACCAGGCCGGGGCTCCTCACCTCGGAGCTAGTGGCATTCAGGGCTAGAGGATTCTTCTGTTGGGGGGGGGGGGCGCTGGGGGGTGTTTAGCAGCACGCCTGGCCTCTAACCACTAGATGCCGGTGACATCCCTACCGTGCTCCCAGCTGTGACTACCACAAACATCTCCAGGTACATGGCCAAGTTCGTCCCGCAGTCAGAACACCCGCTCCCCGCCCCCCAGCTGAGAACCACGGCCGCATACAGTGCTGGTGTCCCGTGCGTGCCCCGCTCACACCAGAGGCCCAAGAGAGCAATGCAAGCAGTAATCCGGGAGTCAGGCCCTCCAACCCAAAATGCTTCAGAAACGAGACATCTGCCCACCGTCAGCCCCAGCAAGTAAATCACACTGCAAGTCCTAATTGTCAGCGCTCTCCCTCCTTGGCTTCCCGGGGGCTCACCCCAGCATCCAGGCTCCATGAAGGCTGGGGGAGGTCTCCGGCCACCATCGGAGGCTGCAGGAGGAGGGTGCTGGGGACGCCACTCCGGCCCCACCTCAGCAAGGCATCTGCGCGGAGATCCGGGCCTCGCTCGGCACAGGGTCGGGGGACCCCCGCTCCACTGCCCCGCCCCTGGGCCCTGTGACCAGGGGGACCCCCGAGTCCTCATGGGTCACACGGTGAAGCCAGTGACAGTACCAAGCTGACAGTTCACCTCATCCACATGAAGCCCAAAGCACACACAGTAAGCACTCAATAAAGTGGGTCTGAGTGGATCATTATTATTATGGAAAGAATGACTTTTTAAATGAGAATCCCGCCCTTTCTCTGTGCTCACTGCTTTATTTTACAACTTGCCACTGTGACACACACTAGCCCCCAATGCCTTCAAAAGCATTTAAGAAAGAAGAGAAGAGAAGAGAAGAGAAGAGAAGAGAAGAGAAGAGAAGAGAAGAGAAGAGAGAAGAGAGAAGAGAGAAGAGAGAAGAGAGAAAAGAGAGAAGAGAGAAGAGAGAAGAGAGAAAAGGGCAGCCTGGCTCACTCAGTGGAGTACGTGACTCTTGATCTCGGGGTCCCGAGTTCGAGCCCACATTGGGTGTAGGGCCTACTTAAAACAAAGTAAGGGGTGCCTGGGTAGCTCAGTCAGTTGAGTGTCCGACTTTGGCTCAGGTCATGATCTCACGGTTCGTGGGTTCGAGCCCCGCGTCGGGCTCTGTGCTGACAGCTGGGAGCCTGGAGCCTGCTTCAGATTCTAGGTCCCCCTCTCTCTCTCTGCCCCTCCCTCCCCTCATAAACAAACATTAAAAAAAAAAAAAGAAAGTTAAGAATGTTTTATGAAAATAAATGGATTAGTCAGTACAGTAAAACCCTGGATTGTGAGTAACTTGTTCTGCCAGTGTTCTGCAAGATAAGCAACCATTTTTAACAAATCGTAACCTGATGAACAAGCAGTATCTTGCAATACGAGTCGTACGTGACACCCAACGTCACATAATCCCACGTGAGCCAGTTGGTCTCGAAATTCGCTTTGGTACACAAGTGCTTTGGGTTACAAGCATGTTTCCGGGCCAAATTATGCTCGCAAACCAAGGTTTTACTGTACTTGGGAGTCTTCTTTTCTGCTGACCTTCAGAAAATATGTGGAGGGGGTCCAGGAGGCTTCCAACACCCCCTCTTGTTTTATGCTGTTACTCTTTCCCCCGGGCCATCTGGGAGCCGATCAACCAAACCTCACAGAAGCGTTGGTGACCCAGGGAGCTGCCGGCAGTAACGAAAACGATGTCTAACCTGTCAGCTAACGTGTCTATACCACTTACTCTACACCAAGAACCGCTGTGTGTGCGTTAAACGTTGGTCTCCCAAGAACCCTACGAAGCAACTTTACCGATGGGGAAGTGAGGCTCAGAGAGGGGGACTCACGTTCCCAAGGTCACACAGCTTCTAAGTGGCAGTCTGGCTCCTCTCCTTCATAACCATTACTCTAGCCTGCGACTGATGAAAGGGGCTATTTCTTGGACGGTGATACCTTAGCCCCAACACGGGGGTTATGGGGTATCCAACTGGGGAGATGAGGTACCCCAAGAATTGGAGCTGCTCTGGGGCGCCTGGGTGGCTCGGTCGGTTAAGTGTCCGACTCTTGGTCTCAGCTTAGGTCACGATCTCACAGTTCATGAGTTCGAGCCCCACGTCGCACTGAGAGTGTGGCCCCTGCTTGGGATTCTCTCTCTCCCTCTCTCTGCCCCACCCCTACTCACTCTGTCTCTCTAAATAATTTTTTTTTTAATTTCCTTTTAAAAGAATTGGAGATGCTCTAAGGGGTCCCATCAGGAGGCAACTGACAACCAAGGACATGAATTCCTTTCTTCTGAAATATCCACAATCCCTCCGTTTGCCCCAGGACTGAGTCAACGATTTATTTTAAAATCACCGTCAGGCCACACTGTGGTCTCTGCCAGGGCCTCTCCTCCTCCAGCCTCTTTCGGGCCTGTTGCTCACCCTCGGGGACACACGGCCAAGTCTGAGGCAGCTGTTCAGTGCCAACCCACCAGCCAACAGATCGCTTTTGAAAAAAAAAAAAAAAAAAGGAACAGCAAGAGAACATCTTCTCCGCCTAGAACTACGGGCGGGTGGAATTTTCAGGAAGCAGAAAAGAATGATCAAAATAGAAACCCTGCTAGGGAACCTACACAGGGTCTGTCCTTCGGGGGAGGGGAGGCCCGGGGGGAGGGGGACGAGGAGAACCAGCGCTCTCAGGCCTGAAGGACCTGGGGGCAAGGAGTCAGGTCACGGCCCAGAAAGCCAGACGCCCCTCAGCCTGGCAACGGGGCCCCGGGGCTGCGGGCCATCCCTGTCTGAGGCGGCAGGCCCACCACTTGATGAGCTCACACCCCAAGGTGTTGCGAGTCGCAGGCCCTGGGTTTGAGTCACACAGTCTGTTGCCATGGCAGCACTCGGGATGCCACAACCTGGCACCACAAAGTACAGGCGGAGGAAAGGGGAGAAGGTGGAGGGAAGGAGCCCTACCTCCCGCCACCCCACGACTCTCCTAACCTCCGAGGGCGGGGGTGGGGGGGGGTGCTGTGAGCAATCACCCAAAGGAGCAGGAAGGGGAAGCTTTGTCGTCTGGCGGCCTGCAGCGCCTGTAGCAAAGACCTTTGAAAAGCTAGAGGCTGCCTTCAAGTAAGAAGTTCAGTGCCCAGCAAACTTTCCCAAAAGCCCCCCAGGCCCCTGCCACGCCCACCAGACGCACACGCGCACAGGGGTTGGATGCCCCATCAACGAATCGTGTGTATTCTAATGCCAGAGAACCAGGTTGTCGCATTCGTCACTCGAGAAATGACACACACAGACGCAGGGCACGGAAGGCGAGAAATTCCATCCAGATAAGTCAGGTCCAGAAACGCCAGCAAGGGAAGAAAGGCAGTTTACCGTCCTGTCTCGTCAACGTGGAACCACCGGAAAAAGCCACCTTGAACACTATGCTCTTTGCTGACCTTGTCCCCAGCTAAGACAGCTGTCTGCCCTCACCAGACGGGACAGAAGAGAGGGCTCCGTCCTCCTTCCCAGGTAGGCTGCCAGGAGGCCAGGCGCCCAGGACACAAGACCCAGGACGACTTGCAAGCCTTACAGACTGGCTGCGGGCATGTCTGTTTGCAAACCCCCATGCACCCACAGGCGGACACCTACTCCTTTTGGAGAGGGGCAGAGAGGTGTAAGGAATCTGCAACCCGCATGCATAAGGTCAGCTTTTGGACGGAGGCAGCAGAGCCCGGACATCGAGCCGACGTGAGTCATCTCCATTCTCAACTTGGGGTGCAAAGAACCACCTCCTGCTAGTTTAGTCATCCCATGGGCCCCTGCCGCTTTCGAGAAGTTCAGAGACCTTCCTATTTTTATTCATTGGATAGCTGATCTTCACTGGGCCGCAAGCTTTCACGTGTAATACCTCCTTCTCCGCAGGTTACGACCCTCCCCCGCCCCCCCGCCCAGCCAGGAGGCAGGTGTTATCAAGTCCTCTGCGTTACGGAGAAACTGAGGCTTCAGGATGCAGAGATTCACCCAAAGTCACAAGATCATCAGGGGCAGAGCTGGACTTCAAACTGAGACATCATTCAGGTGCAGAAAAACGCACAAGCATGAAACGTACATCTCACGCCTTTTTTACATACGTGTCTGTAGCTGGTTATGCCCACCACTCAAGATCTAGAACATTTCCATTCTGCCCGAGGGTTCCCCTGTGGCCCTACCCAGCCAGCAACCCTAACCCAGGCGGAAGGACTCACCCAGCCTGACTTCTCTCAGAGACTAGGTGCTAATACGCAGCCACAGTTTCTTTTTTAACCCCTGGCAGCATTCCCCCATATGACGACACCGTAATTTATTATCCAGTCAGCCGACTGTACTGCCTCCATTTTTAAAGAAGACCACCATTTGTGGGGCGCCTGGGTGGCTCGGTCGGTTGAGCGTCCGACTTTGGCTCAGCTCATGATCTCACAGTCGGTGAGTTCGAGCCCCGCGTCGGGCTCTGTGTGCTGACAGCTGGGAGCCCGGAGCTGCTTCGGATTCCGTGTCTCCTTCTCTCTCTGCCCCTCCCCCACTTGTGCTCTGTCTGTCTGTCTCTCTCTCTCTCTCTCTCTCTGCCTCTCAAAAATAAATAAACGTTAAAAAAAATTTAAAGAAATAAAAACAATACAGAAGACCGCCATCTGACATCGAACTTGACTTCGATGAGGTCCATTTCTAACAGGAGAGTCCGTCCCTCCACACTTGTCATGTGGTGCGTGACCGAGAACAAGGCTCCGACAGCTTCCTCACCAAAACGAGAAGGAAAGATCCGGTCAGAACCAGAAATAGACTTCAGATAATCCTGCCTCAGACCTCTCCGTCAAAGGCCTGCAACGGGGCGGGGGGACGCGGTGGGGGTCACACGTTCTAACCAGCGCAGCAAAGACCCCTCACCTTCATGCCAGCTCCTCAGAGCCACACCCCTATTTGAGTCCCAAGCCCCTGGCACTGCCTGAAAAGCCGATGGCCACCTTTCCTCGAGCCAACCTGAAATCCAGGTGGAAACTTCGCCTGGAGAACAGCGGGGGCCCCTGAACTGGGCCAGGGGCAGAGATTTAAAATGAAAAGCTGATGGACTGACAGGTTCTTTATGTACACTTTCCCCCCAGTTTTCATGTTGGTGCCACGCTCCCAGAGGCAGGCACACTTGATCAGTGGCCCTGCCAACCCCAGCCATTCGGGACATTCCTCCTTCCTCCGGGGCAACGGAGGGGTGGTCCCCCACTGCGGGCCTCAGACCTGCAGCCCACCTTCCTCCCATCACACAGGTAAACAGCCCCTTTCTGTAGTCTTTACAGACACGGTTATGGGCGCTGCAGACCAAGTTCTTCCCCTCTTCATTCCACGTCCCCCCTTTTGCAGGCATGCCCAAGCAGGTTTGTTTTGATAAGGACCTTTATAAATCCTGAGCTTTGCAGGCGACTTTCTTCCCCTCAGAAAGCTCCCCCAGCCACGGCTCAATTAAAATTCACATGGGAAGGGCTGGCTTTTAGAAATGCATTTAAACTCAAACAGGCCCAGGGGAGAAAACGGGTTCTCTCCCCAAACTTTGGAGGAGGAGGCAGGGAGAGTCCCAAATGCCAACTCAGAGAAAAAGCCATCTCTTGGTTCTGTTCACAGCTTAGTCTGCCCTGGAAAGCTATATCCCCTCCCCGACATGGGGCAGGGCGGGGGCGGGGGGGGAGATGTTGGGGGAAGGCACGTAAAGTCCAAGGCAGGGGGCTTTCCATCTGAATGCCGGTTTATAAGAAATGCAAAGGACAGAGGAACCTGTTAAGAGAGTCCGGCATGTGGAGAACCGACCCTGCTTCTTCAACAAATAGCAAGAAAACAGACTGATGGGGACTTTCCTAGAATAAAAGAGACGCCACGGTCCCCTCAACCAGATACAACGCGGAGATCTCGTTTGGATCTTGGTTCAAACGAGTTCACAGCAAAAAGATACTTGTGACACAAGCAAGAAATCTGAAACTAGATATCTGAAATTAAGCCATTATTGTGCTGTTTTAGGTCTGATAATGTCGTCTGACTTGTCCCTGAGTCCTTGTCTTTGAGAGCTACTGACTACTCTAGTTATTAACAAAATATTAAACCATCTGGAATTTGGTTTCAAGTAGTGGGGGGTCCGCAACCCCAGTGTAGAGAATATGTCCAGGGTGGAGAGGGGTGAGAGAAGGGTAGCCTGATGCTGGTAATTATTGAAGCTGGGTGATGGGAACGTGAGAGTCAATTATCATTATCTCTGTTTCCCTCTTGCGGGAAAAGTTCATCACTCAAGTGCAGGACAAAATCTTCTTGTTTTGGGGGAACCCATGGGGGCTCTGCTCCAGGTAGAGAAGCAGACGGCCCCAGACCCTTCCCAGGAAGAGCCCCCGGGTCACATCTTGCCTCCTTCCCTGAGCTCAGTTTGAACAATCAGCAAAAAAAAAAAAAAAAAAAAAAAAAACCCTCACGCCAGCCTGAGGAAGCTAAGTTTGGCTGGAGCTCTGCGAAGGCTGCTGCGGCTATTTCCTGTGCTGGGGAGGAGAGCAGGAGGAAGTCCCTTCACGGGGGGAAGCCACAAGAATCCATCATACTGCACACTCTAGGGCTGCTCAAGGGTCCCAGGGGGCCAGGGCAGGGCACCTGGGGAAACCCTGCCTCCCCAAGGGAGGCAGCCACAGGACAAATCCAAGCCCTGGAGTCTGGACACTTGAGAAAGTTTTTGCAGACGGCCAAGTTCTAGAGCTGAGACAGGAGCCAGACGAGAGGCTTTCGAGTCAGAACGGAAGGTGCCTTAAGTAAGACACCTTGCTATAACGCCCGCTCAAGCCCGACAGCCAGGGGCTCCTCGCCAAGGACCGGACTCTTCATCCCTTCCCTTAAGGCTCAGAATTCACCCAAGGTGAAGGTTGTCCCTTCCAAGGAGCCAAGGCCCTCGGGAAGTCAGGAGAGCTAGACGCTCCCTCAAAGCCCATCACCACTGCCAGCACCAGCCCATCTGCGCACAGCCCACCGCCTAGTAGCCGCACATCTGGTCCAGCAGGTGAGCTTTGCCACCACCATCCCCCCCCCCCGCCCCCGCACAGGTGAGAAAACACAAACCCCGAGAAGCAGAATCGCACGCCCGTAGGTGGACCATCATGAAGGAAGTATTCAACTTCTCATCCATTCACTTGGAAATTACTGATTGGGCACTTACTAACGCCAGGTACTTTTACTGGCCAAGGTCACGCAGGCAGGAGGCCACAACGTCAGAATTTCAAGTCAGGGTTTTCTGATTTCAGATCTGGCGGTCTGACTCGCTGCGCCTTCGGAGCTGGAGGAACAGGCACCCCGGGAGGCATGCCCAAGAATCCACCGGGATGCAGAAAGCAATTGAACAACAGCACAAGGCCCATTTAATTCCTGTCCTTTACCATTTTTATTTTTGCCGCACAGGTATAATCCCCTTGGGACAGCAGCAACGTTGACCATGCTATAAATACCAAATATAAGGACTGAATGCACCCCGTGCTACCATACATGGGACCCCTCAGAGCCAGAGTCCGTGACATTCTGGCTGAGTTGCAGTGCTGACAGCAGGGACTCGGGACCCCAACTGCTTGGGTTCAAGGCCTGCCCTGCCATTTACCGCTGCATGACTCAGTAAAGACAACGGAACCACCCCCCCCCCCAAAAGAGTCTGACTTCACTGGTCCCAAGTGCAGCCAGGGTTGAGAACCACGGGCCACAATGCTGCCTTTTTCAAATATATTCAACCTCATCCCCTTACAGGATTAGAAGGCCTTGGGAACCAACCCAAATAACACTGCTCCAAGGTTTGAAGAGCCTCCCTCCCGGTCGCCTCAAGCACAGAGGGCCTTTAATTTGGAAGCGTGGATGACAGGTGTTCAGTAGTGAAGAATGATGAGGGCAACTTTCTCCCCATTTCCCTCGCCTCCCTGACAAGGCCACCGCTCAGTCCTCGCCTTCATTCCACCTTTCCAGCTGCACCTGGAGACGCTATTTGTACAAAGCAGGCTTAATAAGGCCTGTCCTTAATTCGACGCAGACGGCAATGTCTCTGAATGTCACATGTGTTTAGCGAGACTGCTTGCTTAGGGTAGAACTCTATTTTTAGTAAGCACCAAAAACACCTCATGATACCATATCCCAGCACCTCATTTGTCCCTATTTGTTTACCAGGCCCTGTCCCACATCGGCCCGGGGCCAGGCAAGGGCAGGACCACATCTGATGGTCTCTACACCCCCATAGGGCCTGGCACAAAACCAGCATTCAGGGAGTATTTGCTGAAAGAATCAGGTTTTAATTGTCCCCTGTGAATGGGGTAAGAGCAGGTGTTCCTGAGTGGAAGGGCAGGTGACACGAGGGAAGGGACTACGGTGGGGTCTGGGACTCTACCTGAAAATGGTCTAAAGGGCACGTGGAGGGCAGAAGGGGGCGTGCAGGGGTTATGCTCACGTGCGGCATGCACACATAGGATACCTGTGCACACGCACTCCTACAGCGGGTACATGTAGGATGGGTGGCTTTTGTCCGCTTTTCCAAGGGCTGTGACCCAGCAAGTTTAAGGACCACCGGAACAGACTCTACAAGCAATGGCCAGGAGTCTATTTGCCTTTCTGAAGGGTCAAGGTTGGTGCCATTTGCATTCGCTTCCGAGGAAGTGAAGCAGGGACACATGAGACCCACTGAGGCCTCCCAGAAGTGATCACTCCCAAGGAGTCAGTCCCTGATGGTCCGGAGGAGATGTGGCACCCTGGAGGAGATGGGGACTCCCAGTGGCCATCCAGCCCTCCCAGGGTTTTACACATTGGGAGAATAATTCGTTTCGCTGAATTCACAAGCACACACTAAGGAATGAAGCTTCTCATCTGTCCACTGACAACGCGTACAGGTCTCTCCCCTCCACGATGAGGTCAGGGCTCCCACAGTGTGGTCCCCATTCCTTCTGTTACTTTTTTCAACCGAGGGAGACAGTGAAATATAGGAAGAGTCTACTTTGCCCGCCTCTAAAGCAGATTTGAAAACCTAGATAAATGAAGTGGATGATTTCTTAGAAAGATACGGTGTACCAAAACGGACTCCAGCAGAGACAAAGTGCAAGCCGACTAATTCCCACACACACGATAGAGAAAGCAATCCTAGCCCAACCCTGTAAAAAGGCACCAGGCCCGGATGGCTTCATGGGGGAATTCTATCCCAACTTTAGAAATGCGACAGTCCCAACAACACATCCATTGTTCCTGAGCATAGAAAAGTAAAGAAATCCAAACCACACACCAAAAAGGACATCACAGACAAGTACCGCTCGTGAATACCACTGACAGGAATCTTAGGTTTTATCAGACACCAGCCCCACCACTAGAAGAAAATAATACACAGTGACCAAGTAGGGTTTAAGGCAGTAATGTTTCAATATTAGGAAGTCTCATGTAAGTGAGCATAAGAGATCTAAGAAGAATAAAACCATATTCTTCCACAGACCCTAAGACGTCTATGACATAATTCAACTCTCATTCCTCTTCAAAACTCTCAAGAAAACAGGAATGGGTGGATACTTCCTTAACATATTAAAATATAGACACTTTGATCCCGAAGGTGACACATGAGGTATTCCTGACAGGGTCAGCACAATAGGTGCTCAATAGTTAGCTGGAGGAGTAAACGAATAACGGCTCACGTTAACTGAGCACCTCCATTAACAAAGCCAAGGGTTTAATAAAATGCTCACAACAAATCACACTCTGTATTGATTTAAATAGATCAAGCCATTCAAGGTAAATAATCCTGTGAGGGTGGTAGTATTTCAGCTTTCGACAGATAAGCAAACCAAGGTCCGGAGAGGTTAAATGACTCGCCCAGGGTCACTCTGGTGGTAAATGTTTTCAACTCCAGTCTTGCCAAAGTGCCAGGCCCTTTACAAACGGCTCTACGTAACTCTCATCAGATAAAGGAATAGTGAACCCTCACACAGTGGTTCCGAATGCTGGCTCTGAAGCGAGACGGCCAGGTTCACGGTTCAACTTTGCCATTTACCGGCTCTGCTCTCTTGGGAAGATTCCTCCACCGTTCTGTGCCTCAGTGCCTCCTCTGTAAAATGAGGGTGACCACAGGGCCCACCGGCTAGGGTTGGCGGGTTATTACAGGAGCTAAAAGGCATCTGCTACAATGTTACAGTTCCATAAAACAAGCATCCAAATTTCCCAAAATCCGTAAGTCCCGTCATCCAGTTCTGACAACGTCGGTCCCATTAGCGGGCTCCTTCCTCCCTGGACTCTTGCCAAGCTCATTCATGCACAGAGTTAAGGGTAGCCCTCACATGCATCGCCAATATATTGTCGCCTGGGACAAAGCCCAGTAGCAAGCTAAAGGCTAGTGGCAGCCCTTGGAGAGAGCGACCATTCAGAAGCAGAGAGGTGACCCCATGAACATCCGGGTAAGCCAGAGCCGGGCCCACATCTGGAAGAGCTCGCTTAGCCTCTCAAGGCTCACGCCCGCTCTGTTCTTCGGCCATGATGCTTCTGTGCTCCCAGCAAGGAATCATTATTTACAGATTCCAGAGCAAACTCCCCACTCCGTAAGGGGGGCGGGGTGGCGCACATAGGAAATTCTTTCCCAAGAGCCAAGTTTAGAAAGGAGTAACTTTACGACAGAGAAACCTGACAAGCACTACTGTGGCCAAGTTGATCAAGGTCAATTATCAACACTGATCAATCAAGCTGATACTACATACCCTTGATATGATGCGATGGAAACAGTCACTTCACCTGCGTGGTCCTCCTCTCTAAAACCCATAGCCCCAAGTCCTTCCAGGAGAGAAACATCAGAAAGACCCTAAGTCGGGCACAATTCTACGGTATATCTAACCGGTGCTCCTCAAAACTCAAGTTCCCAAAAAAATAAAATAAATAACAAAGACCCCTTGAATCTGAATAAAGTATGGACTTTAGTTCATCATGACGCATCAATAGTGGATCATGAATGATAACAAATATACCCAAAGTGATATAAGATGTTAATAAAACGGGGCCCCGGGTGCTCAGTATATGGGAACTCCCTGTACTGTCTTGACAACTTTTCTGTGAATCCAAAACTGTTACCAAAAAAATAAAGTTTGTTGGGTTTTTTTAAATGATTCCAGGGCTTCCACTGTGGCCATTTAGACACCCATCTGGCGGCCACCAAGCACCACTTGCCAAAAAAAACTATAAAAAGCACCTCCCATCAGATTTGGCTTGGAAACTATTTCCCCGGAAATCTCCCCCGTGCAAAAAAAAAAAAAAAAAAAGTTAGCTGATTATGAATCTGGGAGGGGTGTATTAGTTCCCTGCAAAACATGACTTTAATCTTACCAAACAAAGACCACGGATGTTAAAGGGACCTTAAAGGGATCATTTGCAGATTCTTAATTGTATCTTTTCAAAGCAAAGGATGGCCTCCAGATTGCAACTCGAGAAGACTGGTCTCTTTTGCTTGCTAATTATTTCCATCTCCAGCCAAAATTCAGAACGATCACCAACTACCACCTTCACGTGGTATCCAAGTCAAAGCAAAAGCCCCTCACCTAAGGTGGTCAGTGAAGACAGAGAAGGAAGGAAAGTGAAAAGTTCTCATTCGCCTGCCTAGCACAGCATCTCTGGGAAACGCCAAGCCCCCAAATGTCTGTGAGAAGTCCTCCTACACAACCCCTTCCTGCCCTCCGGATGCGGCCAAGCCCCTGTGCATCTGGAAGTTACCAACAGGCCTGCCCCGGAGGCTTTGACAAGCCCTGGGCTGGGCTGTCAAAATCAGGAAGCCCAGTTGGGTGGGTTTTTTTTGTTGTTTTTTTCCAAGACAACCTGCTAACCAGAAAAATACAGCGAGGTTCCGCATGCGACCTCCTTTTCCTTCTGACGAATGCTCCTGGTAAGCAAGAGCGCCGGCCCAGCCTGGGGAAGTCCCCAGCCACAGAGGGCCCTTCGGCACATACACTGACAGCTAGTTAGGCAGGAATAGGCTTCTGTCTGAATCCAATCCGCAGGCCAGCCTTTCCCCGAACCCCACATCCATTAGGACAGCGGGGCAAGGGATCACTGTTTAACAAAGCTCAAACTGATCCCTTTAGGGGGACCCGCAAAAGCTGGCGGACGAAACCAGGGAGGAAACGGGAAGGCTTCCTAACAGTGTAGTCGCGCCAACCTCCAGCATCTGAACCTCCTGCGTCTGAAGGCGCAGACAACCTCTTCATTAGTTTCAGCACAAAGTTCCCAACAAACTCGGCTCCCAGGCGCTGTTCACAGAGGAGAATCCGTTGCCACCTCTCTGTGCCCCGGTTCCCTCCCTGCTAACTCCATTCTCTGGCTTCCCCACCGCCTCCGTCCAGAGGCAAATCACTTCCTTTCCCCTCCGACGACCCTGCAGCTGGGGGCCAGCTGAGCCCCTTGCCACCTTTTGCTCGGCTACCGGCGACCCCCAGGGAGGAGAGCCGAGTAACTGCAGACTGACGCCCTACTGGGCAAGAGTGAGCCTACCGCCCCCTAAGGGTGGGTGGCAGCAGTCCCAGATGCCTCGTGCCCTCCCTCTCACCTGGGGAGACGCACCCCTCCCTCCCCACCCACCCCCCACCCCCGCCCCGGGAAGTGTGACATCGGGAGCACAGAGGGGTCCTGTGTCCACTCCGCAGGCCCGAGCCCCCGCCCGGGCTCAGGGGGCCAGGCCGGGGGAGCCTCCACCGACCTTCGATAGGATTCAAATAGTCATAGTCGAAGAGGATGGAGAAGTCGAACTCGTCTTGGGGGCTGCCCCCGGGCTCGTGGCCCGGGGCGTCCCCGCCGTCGGGGTCGGGCTGCGGCTCCGGGGCGTCCATGGCGCGCAAAGCGGCGGGAGGGTGGCGGGGCCGGGGGCGAGCGCGGCCTCGGCCTGCTCCTGGGCACCCTCGCCCGGGGGTGCGAAGGGGGCAGGAAGCGGGCCCGAGAGGCGGCGGCAGCGGCGGGGTCGCTGTCCTCGCGGGGACGCACGCGGGCCCGGGGATGGCGCGCTGGCGCAGCGGCTGCTGGACGCGCCCGGGGAGCTGAGCGGCGGCGGAGGCGGCTGCGGCGCGAGCTTCCTGCTCCGGGAGGCACCTGTTGCGGCCCGCGGCGGGGGAGGCGGGGACAGGGCGGCCGGGCCGGCGGGGGCGGGGCCGCCACCGGGGACTCGGGGGAGGGCGCGAGGGGGGGGAGGGGCTGGCCGGCCGGCGCCCGGGAGGAAGGAGACCGCCCCCCCCTCCCCCGGCTGCGGCCGCACCGCCCGGGCACCGCGCTTAGCCACCGGCCGGGCCGAGCTGGGGGCCTCCCCTTCCCCCCTCCCCGCGGGCGAGGCTGCGCGCTCTGCGGGACCCAGGACCCAACGCCAAAGCCTCTGCCACCTGTAGTGTTGCCCAGCTGCTCCCACTCTTTTCCCTCCTTTCTCCTCTAAGCGGGGGAGGGGGGAACCAATCCCTTCTATGGCAGACTGAGTCTCCAGGTGCCTCTGGGTGCCCACAGCTGTGGCATGATATTGACCTACAGTCACTTGTGTACCCCTGACCGCAGGTTCCCAGGACCTGAGAAAGAACGCGAGGTACTCTGAGAGCACAAGCCTCACTCTTACGTCTATACCTCGTTGGCCACCTACCGTGTGCCTGGTGCCAGGGACCCAGCGTGACCCAGACACTAACGACCTGGGACGTTCAAGGTGGGGGTAGGGGCGGGCATGAAGGCGATAAACGAAAGGACAAAGATCATCTCGAACAGTGTCCGGAGGGAATCGCCAGGGCTCTGGGGTAAGGGCTGGCTGTTGGAGAGGCCTTATTCTCTTGGGTGGTCACGTAGGGCCTCTCTGGGAGGGGACATTTGGATGAACCTAACTGATCTGGGGAAAGAGTGTTCGGGCAGCAGGAACCAAAGGAATGAATCCTAAAGCAAGAAGGGGCCGGCTGTGTTGCCAAGGAAAAGAGGGCAGTGCATTCAGAGAGGTGGGCAGGTAACAAGTCTCCTGGACACTTGTTATAAAGACAGATCCCAGGCCTCTCCGTGGAGCTTCCGATTCTGATTCCGTAAGTCTGGAGCAGAGGCTCAGGAGTGTGTGTTTTTCTATGTTTATTTATTTTTGACAGAGACAGAGCGCAAGCAGGGGAGGGGCAGAGAGAGAGAGAGGGAGAGACACAGAATCTGAAGCAGGCTCCAGGCTCCCAACTATCATATCAGCACAGAGCCCAACGCAGGGCTCAAACTCACGAACCATGAGATCGTGACCGGAGCTGAAGTCAGATGCTTAACCGACTGAGCCACCCAGGCGCCCCAGGAATGTGTATTTTTAAATAAGCACCCAATGTGAATGTCGTGAACAGGTACATTTGGGGAACGCTACATAGGAATCCAGTAACACCCCCACCCCACCCCACCCCCACCCCCATAAAACAGTTCCAGGGGTCTCGGACCAAGTTAGCTGATGTCAGAAAACAGACTCATGGGAGCAGAAAGGGAGAGTAGAACAGTGGTCTTCGACCCGTACAGCATGTTAGAATTACCCGGAACACTTGTTAAATGTGCCTAGGCTTCACTCCGGGCCCACGGAACCAGAACATCCAAAGATTTTCGTTTGTGTGTCCGTTTGTTTTTCCCCAATGACCTCAGACGAATCTAAAGTGCATGCAGTGTTGAAAATCTCTGCATCAGAAGATTAGATGGGGGAGGTTCAAAGATTCCCAGAGAGCCACAACTTGACCTCACATGGGGAATGACTCAAATCCTTCCCCCTGTGCCAGAAAGAACTGAGAATGTGCATCCTTCACATTCTCACCGCTCTGCTCCATGAAGGCATTTGTGCAAAGCTAGCGATTGTCATTCATTCCACAACGATTCACTGAGCACCTGCCAGGTACCTGAGCTGCTACAGATCTCAGGGATGCAGCCATCAACAGGACGGCATCTCTACCCTCATCATGCGTGTATCCTGGAAGCAAAGAGACACAGCAATGAATAGGGGGTTCCAAATGGCACTGAGACCAGTGGTTCTTAACCCAAGCTGTGCATTAGAACCACCTGGAGAGCTGTTTAAAAATGCAATGGCTGGGCCCCACCGGAGACAAGTTATAATCAGAATGCTAGAACACAGGGCCTGGGCATCAGGGTTTTGTAAAAGCTCCCCCCAGATGCTTCCAGCGTGTGGTCAGGGATGAGTAGCACTGGTTTAGACTCTCATTTCAGGGACCCACGCTGGGCTCAGGACTTGCCAACTTCCAGGGTTCCAGAAACCAGAGTTTCTGGTTGTCAGAGCAGAAAATGATCCTGTTCACTGGTTCCTAACCGTAAGGACAGCTACACTGGATGTATCCCAACACACATCTTAGGGCATCTGATAAATGTAGATGGAGGAGGGGAGAGTGATGACCCAGACTGGGACACTTAGAGCCAAGTATCTAGAAGGAGGTGGGTGCTCTGGGGTCCTTAGGACAGGACCCTGAAGTGTGGTCAGGGATAAACAAAGGAACCAGCCTACCATTAAATAGAAAAAAAATAAGGGCTGCTGTCACCCTCACGTGTCCTTTCTCATTCCCCATCCTCTAATCAGGTAGACATCTATTGATTTTTCCTACTTGGAATCGTTCCCTGCTTCTGATAACAGCATCCCAGGGTGTTCCTTTGGGAAACTACTCTTGACACAATTTTGGCAAAACTTGTCCCATCCTCCTCTGGCAAAAAAAGTGGATGAATGACCCAGGCTTGACCAGAGAATTTTATCTCCTCTAGCCTATGAGACCTACTGAGGCAGGGGGCATGACTGCTTCATTCATACACGGCTTTATGTCCAGTGGATGTGTGGATGGATAGATGGACGAATGGAAGAGTGGGTGTTTGGATGGATGGATGCATAGATCCATGGATGCATGCATGGATGGATGCATGGATGGGTGGATGGATGCATGGATGGGTGGATGGATGCATGGATGGGTGGATGGATGCATGGATGGGTGGATGGGTGGATGGATGAGTGGATGGATGCATGGATGGATGGGTGGATGGATGGATGGATGCATGGATGGGTGGATGGATGGATGGATGGATGGAAGGATGGATGGAAGGGTGGATGGAAGGATGGATGGATGGATGCATGGATGGATGCATGGATGGGTGGATGGATGCATGCATGCATGGATGGGTGGATGGATGCATGCATGGATGCATGCATGGATGCATGGATGGGTGGATGGATGCATGGATGGATACATGGATCCATGGATGCATGGATAGATGCATGGATGGGTGGATGGATGCATGGATGGATGCACAGATGGGTGGATGGGTGGATGGATGCATGGATGGATGGATGGGTGTATGGGTGGATGGATGGATGCATGGATGGATAGATGCATGGATGGGTGGATGGATGGATGGATGGATGCATGGATGGGTGGATGGATGAGTGGATGGATGCATGCATGCGTGGATGGGTGGATGGATGCATGGATGGGTGGATGGATGAGTGGATGGATGCATGCATGCGTGGATGGGTGGATGGATGCATGGATGGATGCATGGATCCATGGATGGATGGATGGGTGTATGGGTGGATGGATGGATGCATGAATGGATAGATGCATGCATGGGTGGGTGGATGGATGGATGCATGGATGGATGCATGGATGGGTGGATGGATGAGTGGATGCATGCATGCATTCATGCATGCATGGATGCATGGGTGGATGCATGGATGGATCCATGGATGGGTGGATGGATGCATGGATGGATGGATGCATGCATGGATGGATGGGTGGATGAATGCATGGATGGATGCATGGATCCATGGATGGATGGATGGATCAATGGATGGATGCATGGATAGGTGGATGGATGCACAGATGGGTGGATGGGTTGGGTGCATGGATTGATGGATGCATGGATGGACGATGGACGCAAGGATGCATGGATAGATGCATGGATGGGTGGATGGATGCACGGATGGGTGGAAGGATGCATGGATGGGTAGATGGGTGGATGGATGAGAGGATGGATGCATGGATGGGTGGATGGATGGATGGATGGATGCATGGATGGATGCATGGATCCATGGATGGGTGGATGGGTGTATGGGTGGATGGATGGATGCATGGATGGATAGATGCATGGATGGGTGGATGGATGGATGGATGCATGGATGGGTGGATGGATGAGAGGATGGATGCATGGATGGGTGGATGGATGGATGGATGCATGGATGGATGCATGGATCCATGGATGGATGGATGGGTGTATGGGTGGATGGAAGGATGGATGGATGGATAGATGCATGGATGGGTGGATGGATGGATGGATGCATGGATGGATGCATGGATGGGTGGATGGATGAGTGGATGGATGGATGCATGCATGCATGCATGGATGCATGCATGGATGCATGGATGGGTGTATGGATGTATGGATGGGTGTATGGATGCATGGATGGATGCATGGATGGGTGGGTGGATCCATGGATGGGTGGATGGATGCATGGATGGATGGATGCATGCATGCATGCATGCATGGGTGGATGGGTGGATGGATGCATGGATGGGTGGGTGGATGCATGGATGGATGGATAGATGCATGGATGGGTGCATGCATGCATGCATGGATGGATGCATGCATGGATAGATGGGTGGATGAATGTATGGATGGATGCATGGATCCATGGATGGGTGGATGGATCAATGGATGGATGCATGGATAGGTGGATGGATGCACAGATGGGTGGATGGGTTGGGTGCATGGATTGATGGATGCATGGATGGACGGATGGATGCATGGATGCATGGACAGATGCATGGATGGGTGGATGGATGCACGGATGGGTGGATGGGTGGATGGGTGGATGGATGCATGGATGGATGTATGGGTGTATGGGTGGATGGATGGATGCATGGATGGATGGATGCATGCATGCATGGATGGGTGGATGGATGCATGGATGGGTGGGTGGATGGATGCATGGATGGGTAGATGGATTAATCAATGTGTGCATTGATCAATCGATGGAAGAGTAGATATTTGGATGATAGGAGATGGATCAGTCAATGGCTCAACAGAAAAGTGGATGTTTCGGGGCGCCTGGGTGGCTCGGTCGGTTAAGCGTCCGACTTCAGCTCAGGTCATGATCTCATGGTCCGTGAGTTCGAGCCCCGCATCGGGCTCTGTGCTGGCAGCTCAGAGCTTGGAGCCTGTTGCAGATTCCGTGTCTCCCTCTCTCTCTGCCCCTCCCCTTTTCATGCTCTGTCTCTCTCTGTCTCAAAAATAAATAAACATTAAAAAAAATTTAAAAAAAAAGTGGACGTTTGGCTGGAGGGAAGGAGGGATGGATGGACAAAGAGAGTTTAACTCTCCCGTGTGAATAAGTTCCTTAGGTTTTTTAAGGCTCCTCCACCCTGAGGGTTACTCTGGCCACCCAGTTGTTAGTGCAAGAGCCTCAATCGTTCCCCAAACAACGTCCTCTCGAGATACCCAGCAAGATGAGATAATGAAGGGAAGAGCACGCGACAACTGACGAAGTGCTACAAACCCTTCGGCCTTAGGAAGGGCGGCTCAGGACACTCTGAACAAGGCCGTAGCGGCCTCAGTTGTTCCTCTGAACAGAGGATATATTTTAAAAGCTTCTAAGGTTTGGAATCTGCACCCACACGATCCGAATTCTTTCAAGGGAAGAGGTTCAGACCAGACCCCGCCCCCAGTCTCTGCTGGCACAGTGGGAGGTGACAGGTGTTCCTCTTCTAAGGGCCACCTTGAAGGGTGGGGGTTGGGGTTGAGGGGGAAGACACAGTTTCAACTCCAAAATAAATAATTTGTGCTCTTAGGAGCAGGGACGGGGAGCAGAACGCGTGACCTTTATGCATTCAGGGGCCATCCCAGGGGGCGGGGGTGGGGCGGGGGCCTTGACATTGCAACTCTGTCAACCTCCTCTCTGACCTGCCGCTGACCTCCTTGCAGAACCCTAGCCTCTTAGTTTTCCTCCAGCCCTTCCAACACAAGTGCCAGGGGAAGCCAGTGAGGCCCCTGAGAGCTCGAAACTTCTAGTCACACACTGTACTGCTCTGGCCCTGGGACAGGAATTCGGCTCAATTCAACGAGCGTTGACCCTAATGTGTAACTGCACACTGAGGTAAGTGCCACGAAGAAAAGAAGGTGCTACAGGGCTTAGATCAAGGAAACCTGATGTAGATGGGGAGTTCAGGGAAGGCTTCCTTAGGAGGTGATGTTTCCGCAGAGACCAGAAAGTCGCCAGGGGAAAGTGAGGGGAAGAACTAACAGCCAGCCGGCACAGTATGTGCAAAGGCCCCGAGGCAGGAGGAAGTATGAAGTGTTGGCGGGACGGAAAGGAAGACTGGAGTGGCAGGTGCTCAGGAACCTGAAGAAGGTGTAAGGTAAGGCTGGGAGGTAAGTGGGGGCCCTGGGACAACGTGGAGAATTCTGGACATAAGAGCAATGGGGAGCAACCAAGCAGGGTCAGGCGGTGTGCGACAAGATCACAGTCAAGTTTTTGAACAATTGCTTGGGTTCTGTGTGAAGAAACTGCAGGGTAAAGGGTTGCAGCGGAAGACCAATTAGGAATTGCCTGTAACCATGCGGGCAAGGGGTACGGGGAGCGTGGGCTGCAGCCACAGCAGCGAAGATGGAAACGGAGGCAGCACACAACAGACACACGTATGTACCCTCGTCCTTGGTCCATCCTTCCCCCTTCTAGGCTTCCTCTTAAAACGCAGCACAAATTTGATTCCACCTGAATACAAGTATGCGAGGGGCACTGGGCCCTGAGTCCTGAGGCCCATTCACGTTGGCCCTGGAGGGACCCACTCACTGCTCACAGCTCCCTCCTTTGTCCCTCCTGGTCTAAAGCCCCTGTTTATCTGCAGCCCGGACCTCTCCCCTTAACTCTGGGGTCGTAGGCCCAGCTGCCAACCCAGCCCTCCCTGTGGGCGTCCAACAGGCATCTCCAGCCGAACGTGTCCAAACCTCTCCGCTCCTGCTATTCCCAGCTCAAATATCACCCCCTCCCCGATTCACCAGGTTCTCTGACCCAAATCCAAGTGGTAGTCCTGGACCCGTCTTGTTTTCTCACACCCACAGGCAAACCCGCAGCAGAGCTGGGCATCTCTAGCCTCAAAATCGAATCTAGACCCGACCGATTCTGGCCAACCGAAGACCTCTTCCTCCTTCCCCAGTAACCCACTTCCCGGCACGACTGCAGGAGTAGCCTCCTCCCCGGTCTGGCC
>NW_023397596.1:0-23762 GCF_007474595.2 Lynx canadensis | reverse complement strand
AAGAAAGAAGAAGGAAAGAAAAAAGAAAAGAAAGAAAGAAAAGAAGGAAGGAAGGAAGAAAGAAAACTGAAGAGAAGGTTTAGCATAGAAGTAATTTAGCACAATGGTTTCGAACACAGACTCTGTCCTCAGTTGACTCACTTTTGCTTCTCATAGACATTTTATTGCCTATTGCCGTGTAACCAATTACCACCAAACTAAGTGCTATGAAGTCCCATAAATATCATTCTTTTCCACAGTCTATCACGAGGCTATGGTGAAGATGTCAGTTAGGGTTTCAGTCATCAGAAGGTTTGACTGGGACCAGAGGACATGATTCCAAAATGACTCCCTGCCAGGGCTGCCTGCTGCTAAGAGGTCTCAGTCCTTTGCCATATGGGCCTTTCCACAGCACTTCTGCTCTGCTCTGTTGGCCACACGGAACAACCTTGATGGAACTAGAGTGAATTATGCTAAGCAAAAAAGTCAGTCAGAGAAAGACAAATACCATATGATTTCACTCATATTTGGAATTTAAGAAAAAAAAAACAGGTAAACATATGGGAAGAGGGAAGAAAGAGAGAGGGAAGCAAATCATACGAGACTCATAAAGATAGAGAACAAACAGGGTTACTGAAGACAGGGGTGTGAGGGATGGACCCGATGTGTAATGGGTATTAATGAGGGCGCTTGTGATGAGCACTGGGTTGCATGTAAGGGATGAATCATTGAATTCTACTCCTGAAACCAATATTGCACTGTATATGAACTAACTAGAATTTCAATAAGAATTTGAAAAGAAAAAAAAAACAAACACCAGTTCCCTCATCGGTCAAATGGAGACATTATTGGCACTGTATCACATTGTGAACCCACTGCAAGAATTAAGTGAGTTAATACAGGCAAGGTGCTTAGAGCGCTATTCAAATATTAACTATTATTATTAAAAAATGCAAACTAATCTCAGAGTAGCAGATGGGCCTGACCCGAGGAGAGCCTGGGGCCCCCGATGGCTTTTTTTTCTCACCTCTCCCTCGGGTCTGAGTGTGTGTGGGTAGAGTAGCAGGGCGGTGAATGCTGTTCCAGCAGAAAAGTACCTTCCAAAGAGGATCTTTCAGCGTAAGAACAGGCCTTTGTAAAGACAAGGCGTCTTGGGCCTATTTAACCCCTCAGCGAGCTGAAGTATAAGGATTGACTTCCCAGAAAAATGGGTGACTGTCACTTGCTCTGTCGGGGGCCACGAGCTGAGGATGCGTATCTGCGAGGGAGAAATGGTCAAAGTGGAAAGACGGTCCCATGACTATGTGGAGAGTGAGAAAGACATTTCACTCACTGATGAAATAATTTTGGAACATCTGCCATATCCCAGGTACTACGTCAAATGTGGAATTACAATCGATTTCCAAAGAAAAAACCAATAAAGGTTTCTGACTTCATGGAGCTTCCAGCCATTCTGATGCGGTAAGCTTCAAAGAATTACACACACATATACAATTACGATCCCTACAAGGAGAGGCGTAGTGCAGAGGAAGTCCTTTTTGGTGGATTAACATACGATTTGGTTTGCCAGCGGTGATCTCAATATATACCCATTTTCAGCCTAATTAACCCCAGTGTCTAATTTCACTTTTAATTTTTTTTAATGCTTATTTTTGAGGGAGACAGAGACAGAGCACACGTCGGGGAGGGGAAGAGAGAGAGAGGGAGGTACAGAATCCGAAGCAGGCTCCAGGCTCTGAGCTGTCAGCACAGAGCCCGAGGCAGGGCTTGAACTCATGAACCGCGAGATCATGACCTGAGCTGACGTCGGACGCTTAACTGACTGAGCCATCCAGGCACCCTCTAATTTCACTTCTAAAAGGGTCCTAGTTTGTAATAGAAACTATAAGGCCACCTAATAATAGGAAACTTGACCCAGTCAGGAAGGTAAGGAAGTCTTTCCTCAGGAAGTGATCAATGTGTTGAGATCTGCAGGAATAGGAATTAACCAGCCAAAGCGGGTGGGGAAAGAGAATAGTTCAAACAGAGGACTAAGACCCTATCATGAGACTGAGCGCAGAACATTCTAGGTGCTGCAGGTGTAGAGAGGTTGGGGCACAAGGAGTGAGGAAGTACAGTCCGGAAATGCAGTGGTCCAATTTGTCGGGCCAGATCGTGTCTTCAAAGTCGGGCGGAAAGGTCTGGGGTTTTATTTTAAGACCAACAAGAAACTAAAGAAGTGTTTAAATCAAGACAGTTACATGAATGATCGGACTGAGGTTCCAAAAGAGTCACTCTGGTTGCATATGGACAAGAGAATCACTGCACGAGTGGAAAGGGCTATGGCAGAGAGAGACAGTGGCAACCTTCGGGAAATATTTGGAAGGAAAAGTTGACCTCTTGAGAGGTGATTTGGATTTGAGAGACAAGGAGAAGGGTGTCAAAATACCTCCGAAGTTTCTGGCTTACATACTTGGGTTCATTTAGAGAGGTAGGAAACACTGAAAGAGTATTAGGTTGAAGGAAGAAATGTGAGTTTGATTTTACACATATTGAGTTTAAAGTACCTTTGAGATACTCAAGTGGATTTATCAAGTAGGCTGCTGGATATGTGGGTCTGGAGTTCAGAGTAGAGGCTTAGGCTCCCGACGAGTTTGTGAGTCATTTGTGTATTTTGGGTTTGGGAGATGCCCGGGAGAGATTGTCTGGAGGGAGAAGTCGCCGTAACCTGGGGCTGTGGGGGAAATTCCAGCACTAAAAATATGTCAGAGGAAACTAACTCGGCAAAGGGACAGCAGCAGAGAGGCAGGAAGCAACCAGGAGAGTGAGGCAGCAGGGGGTGGGGGGCTGCTGAAAGTGATCAGAGGTATTTTTAGTGTGACCTGCTTGGAACAAATCCTGGTGAGGAATAGCCTTTGCGAGCCCTCTTAGAGAAGGATTTCACGGTGCACACAGTTAGCCATGACGCCATACAAACACGGAAGCGATAAATAGGACAGTGAGAGAGGGAACTGAAAGCCATTCATTAAAGCCTTCTCCGGGATCCAGGTTGTACTTAACCATTTTGAGTACAACCACAAGAAAGCCAAGCCTGGGCTCCCCCTTGGTCTCTTCAGCCTGACTCGCCCACGTGGACGGAGAAGAGGGAGTAGGGGGCTGGGTGACCTAGAAGTTTCACTGCTGTGGTCAGGAAAGTTGTGTGAGTCCTGACTGGACTCTGGGGTTCCTTGCCTGCTGGTTGCTGGGCAGGTATGGATACAGCCCCACGCCCGTGTCACCTTCGAGCTCGTCACCACTGTATCTCCTGCCAGTCACACACCCTGGAACTGAAATACAGTCTCTGTGCCACTGAGACACGTGACAATGATCGCGGCCGTCAGTGCAGAGTTCGTGTCTCTGGGAGAGCTGCTCGGAATATAATGGTTTGCTGATCACCCAGGAAACGCATCCAAATCTGATCGCTCCTTTGCGGAAACCTAAGCGGACAGACACGCGCACTCACCATCAAAAGGATGCCCTGCTTTTGCGATAGATGCGTTCCCGAAATGTTTTGTGCTCATCAGATCTTCGGAAGCCAAGCAACAGATTTTTCTTTGACTTCACATTCTCATTTTAGAGATGATTTATTTTCAAATGACAAGTGTTTCTTAACATTTCTGGCTACAAGTTACTTTCTTTGTTCCTTCTTTCTCCTCGACTTCCCCCACCCCAATTTTTTTGTCAAGAATTTAATGATCTAAAAACACTTAAAGCCATTAGGAAGTGACCATAGGAGAAGAATCCTTTCAAAGTATTATTAATTCATGGCTCTGCTGGGGCCCTGAGGTCCAGCACGTGTTTAGAGGACAACATTCTGGAGACAGGCGTCTGAACCAGAAGACCTCTGACTTCAGGCCCAGGGAAGTTTATGACGCAGAATAGGAATATGACTTCTCTCCTGCCTGGATTTCTTTCTTTCTTTTTTTTTTTTTTTGTTATTTTTTTTTAATGTTTATTTATTTTTGAGAAAGGGAGGGAGACAGAGTGTGAGCAAGGGAGGAGCAGAGAGAGAGGGAGACACGGAATCCGAAACAGGCTCCAGGCTCTGAGCTGTCAGCACAGAGCCTGATGCGGGGCTCGAACTCACAAACCGGGAGATCGTGACCAGAGCCGAAGTCAGATGCTCAACCGACTGAGCCACCCAGGCCCCTCTGCCTGGATTTCTTTATGTGAAAATTGTCTTTCTGGGCCTGGACCTACAGAGGAATTTTAAACAGGAATTTCTCAAAGACGCATACCCACCTCCCTATATTATTAGAGTCACAAACGTTGGAAGGGTGTCAAAGGGGAAGCAGGGAGTCAGGAGGTAGTAAAATTTCATTACAACTCGAGCCTTAGTTCACCATTCCATGCCTTGGCCACCACAACAATGATATATCAGAGAGCCTTCCAACCATGAGTGGGAGAACTACAAATTATGGGTCCGTTCCTTTTCCTTGGCGCCCAGAATGGAAAACCGGCTCCAGCTGAAAGGCCACGGCACAGTAGGGGAACTGAAGACAGTTTCAGCGTGGACGGTGCCTATAGACATTGATTTTTTTTTCCAGTGAATTTTCTGAGCATTTTAAACATAACTAAGGACGCAATATCCCAAGATAAGAGAGCTATCAATGGAAGTTCATTTTTTTTTTTAAATGGAAAAGAATATGAGGGCTCCCCCTTGGTCTCTTCAGCCGGACTTACCCACATAGAGGGAGAAGAGGGAGCCGGGGGGCTGTGTGAGCTAGAAGTTTCACTGCCGTGGTCAGGAGAGTTGTTAGAGGCTCCTAGTCACAGGTTACATTTTGGGGCTCAGCCTCTGTGCACATCTCCTGCAGGTGGAAGAGCTGTTTTACATAATTATGTTATAAGCGGAAGCAGAATAAACCGTTATTTACGTGGGGGCTTTACTGCTCTAAGGCCCCTTGGATATTGTTCACTGGTTGCCTGCAGAGATCCTCAAACTCTAATTATGGGTGTTTTCCCTTCCATTCCCCCTGAGCATGTTACACGTGGCTGTACATTCTTTGACATTTCTAATGAGAGGTGGAGTCTAGGTCTCCTCTCCTTGAACCTGGGCAGGCTCTGTGACGACATCGACAAGTAGAGTACGGTGGAGATGACACTCTGGCAATTTTCAGGCCCAGATCTTAAGGAACTGGTGCGTCCACTCTGTTGCTAAAAGCCCTGAGCTGCTGTATCAGAAGTCCGAGTATGGCAGGAAAGACTATCTAGAGAGGCTTGGACACCGTATGGCGAGAGAGTGGCCCAGCGGAGCCCGGGCTTCCTGGATTTCCTGGCAAAGTGCCAGGAATATATGTAATATGTGTGAAGCCACCTTAGACCCCTCCAGCCCAGCCTCCATGGAAACTCACCTCGTGTTCCCTGTCCGTGCCACACAGAACAGAAGAAATGCCTAGCTTAGCCCTGCCGAATTTTTGCCCCATTGATCATGAGGATAAACACAATGATGTTTGCCAAGAAGCAGGTCTCTGACGAGAACCTGTGAATCATCCAAAAAAATAATCTTTTTTTCCTATTTCAAGAACTTCTTTCCAAGACACATGACTCCTTTATAACCACCTGAAGATTACAATCTACAGCACAAATTCCAGGCAGCGCTGGGACATCTAAATTTGATGAGGCAGACAAAAAATTCCTGTATTAAATTCTTATCTAGTTTTGGAAACTTTCTCATAGATGCCCTGAGAACAGATGCCATTCATTCTTATTGACCTTTGCTCTACTGATTATAATCACACTCCCTGCCAGAAAGTGCAGTGGATTAGAAAAAGTCGTCATTTTTAATAGGCTATTTCAGGAGCAATATATTAGATTTGTAGAAACCTCATTCCAGAACATCAAGGGCAATTTTACTGAGGAAATGTAAGAACTAAGTCCTTCTACCTCTGCAAGAACTTAAAGGTATTGGATGGCTAAAGTTACAAATTGATTTGATATACATCATACTTGGAGATATTACTCTTCTGTCTAAAATAAATCAATAGTTTCACTCAGTTTTTTGTTCACTCAGTTTTTGTAGATAGCATGCTCTCTACAGATGGATGAATGCCTGTTTCTCTAAAATGGACCGGTAATAGGACGTTCTGGTTATTCAAACATTCAAATATTTTATGAACTGAGAATTCCTGTCCATACCTTACAGCATTGGCCAATTTCAAAAAAATTTCAAGTAAATGAAATACTTTGTAACTTCCACTGAGAATGATGTTTTACTCCCCTAATGATCCAGAAGGCTCTTGCATACCCACAGGGCTCAAGGGTGCCCTTGGGAAACTCACACCGTAGATAAAGAAAGCACAAGAAACTGCGAAATCTGCTGTTGGGTAGAATCCATCCTTCACAGTAAGTTGTTCATTTCTCATCTCTCCTGTGGTTTTATTAAAGTAGAGCTAAAAAAAAAAAAAATTCACCTGCTCGTTCAAAACTTTTTGGTGTTCTAATTTGGTGTAATCGAGCATTCCCTATACATAAATAGGTATCTATTCCCTGGAAATAAAGCTTTCTGCTAAGTTCCTGGAAATGGGATGTATTCCAGCGGGGGCCGGGTGTGAAAAGTTAGAAACTCCACTGTGGGAGAAAATGTGCTCCCGCTCCTGGGGAAGGGAGCTCAGACACCAGGGCGGCGCCGGTGCACGCACAGAACGAGCTTGTGTGGCTGAGCGAGAGGTGAGCCCCTGCATCTTTGCCACTGTGCCTCCCCGGGGGTGCAGCCCATTCACTGGTTCCCTGCCATTTACTCAGCCACTCCGTGCACGCACTGTCAAGAGTCCCAACCTTTAGCACGCTTATTTGGCCCAAATTGAGGAGCTGTCATGGGGACTGCATAATTTTTGCGAAGCCTGCATTTTCACAAATGGAAACAGAGGCAAAGGCATAGGCGGCCGTCAGCATTCCTTCCTCTGCAGGATGCAGTCTCTCAGGCCAGGTGAGCGAGCCCAGGGAAGCAAAGCCACAGAGGCCAAGTCTGATTTGAGTATTTGTTGTCATTACCCAGGTTATAAACCAGCGCATTATGATGTAGGGGTGGATTGTTGGGTTCAATGACAGGGATGAATCTGGTTCTCTCCAGCCCCGGGCAGACAGGTCTCTGCAGCCCAGCTCTTTCCCTAATGGCCTTGGCTCCAGCATCAGATGAATCTCACAACACCTTAAGAGGCTTTGGAGGCCAGCCCTGAGCAAGCCATCTGCCCAAATGTGTCCCCATATTCACACACGCAAACACTTCCCAGGCAGTTCCTGGCAGCTGGGATGGTCAACGTCCAGCTTAACCTTCTCTACTGAAATGTTGGGGACTTAATCTTCATGGTTGGCTTAAGTAACGCCCGATTTTTAACCAGCCTACTTTCCACCTGCAAACCGGCTCTGAAGCACCTGGAATGTTGCTGTCAATTCCTTTTCATGGATATATGTTTGTAGAAAAAAAAAATTATGAAGCCAAAATGTCCTTGCGCCTTTCAAGCATCTGCAAACATGAAGCTCAGGGACTACATGAATGGATGGCGAATGAGTGGATGGGTCTTTGGTGTGCTGAATCATCCGTGGGGAACCCACCAACAGCTGTCAGTAAGGAAGTCGGGCCATCTGGGTGAATGAATAGGTAGCCTCGTACTATCATTTATGTCTACCATATGATCGAGTTAATTAGTTAATTGAGTGACATTGGATTTTCCCAGCCTGAACTTCCTGAACATGAAAAGGCTTTTGGCTCGCCACATGCAGACATTTGTTCATTAATTCATTTTTCCTTGAGCAAATATTGATTGAGCGCCTGTTGAGCGTTATGCCTGGCTCTGTGCTAAGTGCTGAAGCTAACGCAAGAAACTACACAGACGTGGTCCCTGCCAACATGGAGCTTACCCCTGGAGAGGGAGCCATGTTCGGCACGTTACTACATAACTTGTTAATTACCACGTGGCAGCTGTGAAAATGAAAATGTAGAGGGTCCAATAAAAACATAAAATAGGAGATCTAACCTGGAAAGGTGGCAAATCGTAGTAAGCGTCCCTGCACAAGAGGCACCGAAGTCGATGGGAGTTAGCTAGGGCAGAGAGAGAGAAAGGTGTGCTAGGCAGAAGGAACAGCCGTGGGAAAACCCTAGAATCAGGTGGAGCTTGGCATATCACAGGAGCTGAGAGGCAGCTTGTTAGCAGGAGAGGGAGACCAGGATCACCTAGAACCTTACCAAATATTTGAAAGATTTGGGATTTTATGCCAATGACAGTGACGAACCACTAAGGGCTTTAAGTGGCGATATAAAGTGATCAGATGTGGATCTTTGAACAGATTGTTTGGCCTCCTACAGAGAATGCACTGGAAGGAGCAAGGATGAGAACAGAGAGAGCAGTTAGAAGGTTCCTGCACAATCCAAGAGGAAGATTCTGGTGGTCATGTCTGAGGAATGGAGATTAGGGACAGGAAAGGAACTGTGATGCTTCTACCCTACGCCCCCAACCTTGTTCACTGTATAGCTTCACTGCTCATTTTTGAAACAGAAATCAGTCACAAGAGAATAGGGACAGGAAGGGAAAATCATTAAAAGTCCAATCATTCAATAGACGTTTATTGTGTATCATGTTAGGCCCTATTTGTAGCACTTGGGGAGACGGAAGAGAACAAAATAAAAAATTAAACCACACTCTAAGGGCAAGCCTTTGAAATTGAGCCCATATTCCTGATTTCCTTAACCTGGAGCACATCTTGGCCTCGCATTATGTACCGTAAGAAGGGGCGCTAAGGTAATCTGTACAACTTTCTCTACATTTCTTTTATTCGGCATTTCCTTTTTCCTCTTCTCTTCTATGACTTAGTATCAATTTTATCCCATTTTTCTGGGCACAAAAAAAAGTTTTGAGGAATGATATGCCAACCATTGAAAATGTGTCCAGAAAATTCCCTTCTGCACGGAGAGCGATCCCTTCCTCTGTAGTCCAGATGTGAGGTATTAATTTCTTTAGCATTCACCCTGTGCCAGGCACTGTCTTAGGCGCTTTGTATGTATTACCTCTCTTCACATTGATCTTCGTAGCATTAGGAAGTACTATTATTATCCCAGTAGATGAGAACACTGAGGCACGCAGCAATTGAGTAACTTGCACTGGGCTCCACAGCTGGTGAGTGCCAGGGTTCTCCTTGTGGAGAAGCAGGTAGAATGCCTTTTTCCATTCCAGTCCCTACCGGGCCACTGCCCTCAAATCTAAGCTCTGAACAGGCACAACCAGAAGCCCCACTCCGCTATAATAAAATCCTCAGGAGATTCTGCAACCCCTTTCCATCTGGGCTGCGGGCCTACAGCTGCTGATCTCCCTGTCACGAGGCCTGGTTTCCTTTGTGTTCTAGAAGCCATGCTTTCCATGCTCGACCCTCAGCATGTCACTGGGAATGAGGATAATGTGATCACATGGTAGAAAGGCCAAAAAGGGGTGGAACGTAGGCAGAGAAGGCCCCTTATTTTCATCAGCGCATTGGATAATCCTATGGAGGATGAAGTTTATAAGCCATGAGTGAACCTGAAATTCTGGCTGACCAGATTTTGAGAAAATTCCCATCTGTTTTGCGTTTAAAATGGGCTTTTCATTTGTTGAGAAGTTTTGAATCAGGGATTATGTTAATACTAGACGTGGAAACATTCCCAAGGGTAAAACTCTTCAGAGGGGATTTCTTGGAGGATGTATTGAAGTTTTTGGTACGTAACCCATAATCTGTTTCCCTGGTGAGTGGGTATAGTCCCATTCGGTCTTACTCTGGGCCTATGGCCTCCCTGACTAACCAATAAGGAGAAGGTGGGTGTGGGCAGGGGCAGTGGCTGAGCGGGGAAGGGGGGCAGGGAAGTAGGGAGGCAGGGTGAGAAGAAGAGAACAGTTAGGTAAGAAAGCATTTCAATAGGTCAGGATGTGTCTCCATACTTGTGTGGTGTTTAACTATCTACACTGCCTGATGGTGACATATTCAATTGGATCTACCTTTTATAAAATCACCATAGTATCATAGAAGGCCTGCCATCAACCAGATCTTGATCACTTACTGAGGAAGGTTGAGGACATCTTTTTTTTTTTTTTGTACTTGCTATTTTCCTCCAATCCCTGTGGTCCCCAACCCAGTGAAGGTTTTGAGAGACAGAGATGCCCATGTTCAAATCAGAAAAACAAAACGCTCCTAAAATAATGTGGAGAAAGCCACATTCATCACTGGCATTAGAGAGTGTCTGTAGGCTGGAAGTCTTGAAGGCAGTCTGTCTGTATTCCGAGAAAATCATCTTTAACAGAGATCTCTGTGGGGAATGTGGGTCACCAGCTGGGCTCCATCTCTACCAAAGAAGACACGAGAAGAGGAAGCGGACCCAAGTGGCGATATGGAAGATATGTATTGAGCACAACATAAGCAGGCAGTAAAAAGCAAAGCTGGTGTATAGGAGCAAGAATCCAATAGTTCACCCAGCCCTCTAGGCATGGATCCTAGGATTTTTTAAAAAGCTTCTCCTGAAAAGACCTCTGTGTCTCTGGAAATGGCAAGCATGTCATTTTGGGGCATCAGGCAGTGATTGCTCTGACCACCTCTGAGAACTCGGACCCCTGGGTCACTAGTCCTCTCAGTCCTAGAGCCCGGGTCACCACATCCGCCTCTGGCATCAGGTCCGAGAAGAGGCACAAAGGCAGGTGCAGGCGGAAAGGGTGCTACTTACTGATGGAGGTGGTGGAGGTGGGGGGCTGACCGGGTGATGCTGATGAAGGGGAAGGCCTCTGTCCCTGTGAAGCCTGTTAGAGACACAGGAACTTATGAGATTTGAACACTCTTATCTTCTTTCCCCCAGGCTCGCTTCAGAAGACTGTAATTTGGGGTACAAGAATGGTAAAACCAACATTTGCAAACCTCAGATACAAAGAGAGTCAATTAAAGGAGGAGCTTCGTTGTGACCAAAGATACGAGGAGAATTTCAGGGTTGGCTTCAGATTCACATCACTTCCTCTCATCCGTGACTCAGAAGTGAAGTGTGTGTGTGTGTGTGTGTGTGTGTGTGCGCGCGCGCGCGGTGTGTATATTTATATGGGGAGAGTATGTGCAAAGCTGATTGCCCAGGTCACAGAAGTCATCTTAATTAATTTAATGATGCAAATAAGAGTTATCCAGCACACGTCTGACCATTTAGTCTCCTCTCCTATCTTGAGGAGGATGAAAGACAGAGGCTTACCTCGAGTAAGACCTGTCCTATCTATGTTTTCTGAGAATAAAAGTGATTTGGGGATGGAATCTCCACATGGCAACACTTCTTCCTCCTTCTAGAATTCAGAGAGGCTGAGCCCTCTAACAATGAAGAAATGAAATCTTAAAAAAATAAAAGGAAATGAAATCTCAGACATTAGAATATTCCGACTTTTATTTCATTTTCTCACCTAAAAGAGAACTTGGGACACCTTGTTGGACTCAGTTCTCCTTGACTCTGACATTAGGGACTGAGCAAATAAGAAGAAGTTCGATTTTTCAGCATATAATTGCCCTTGCTGACAGAAATCAAATTTATAACGCCAGGAAGGTCTGGTTTTAATTCCCTCCATCTTCCTGGGATAGTGGGTGGCTTGGTTCATAAGGCTGATCTCTCACTTCTGGAATTGGATTGCATTCCCAAGCTGAAACATGTCTGCATTTAATTTGTATATACTCGTGTATTCTAGGTCTGTGCTATTCAATGAGAAATGGGGCTTAACTTCAGCGTTGCAATACTGGCTGAGGAGCATTTTAACTTGTTACAGGTCTCCTAAGACACGGGGATTTTAAGCCATTGCTTTTCAAAAGTTGAGTGCGATTGTGTTTGTGCCAAAGGGAGAGTGGGGGCAGCAGTGGGGGATATGGTGTTTTATAAGGAGTCATTAAAATAGAGTTACACTTAACCAGGCAATTCTCTTTTTGCTTACATATCTAGGAAATAAGCCAAAAACTTAGCAAAGATTCAAAATGATTACTGATACTGAACAGCTCAAAAATTTTTCCTCTCTCTTAGTTTCTCTTTGTGCCAGTTGAAGACAAGATTTATATTCAGAAGTGGTTGTCTCTAGACGACTCAAATTTCTTTGGTGTGAATTAATACAATTCATTATAACAGAACTAAGAATAAGTCATATGATCATCTCCAATAATGGTCAAAAAACACATTTGACGTAATTCCTCAACAATCCATGTTAAAACGTAACAATTGAGAACAGTTTTGTAACATGACATGATAAAATTACACACACACACACACACACACACACCCCTCAGCCCAAAGCCTGCATCTATTTATTTATTTAGCAAGATAGAGTGTGCATGCACATAAGGGAGGGAGGGACAGAGACAGAGAGAGAGATAGAGAGAGAGAGAGAGAGAGAGAATCCCAAGCAGGCTATGTGCTGTCAGCGCAGAGCCTGACATGGAGCTTGAACTCACGAACCATGAGATCATGACCTGAGCCAAAATCAAGAGTCGGACACTTAACCAACTAAGCCACCCAGGTGCCCCCAAAGCCTGCATCTTAATCATGGGAAAACACTAGAGGCTTTCCACTAAGTCAGGAACAAGACAAGAATGGAAGAGTGTAATTAGCAGCATGAAAACATATGAAAGGATACAACCCACTGGGAACGGTAAGTATATAGTCAAATACAGAATAATATAATGCTTTCAAGTCTAGTATTAAAGCTGAAAGACAAAAGTATTAAAGTAACTATAACTAAAATAATTTGTTAATGGATACACAAGATGAAAATATGTGAAGTGTGATGTCAAATAGCATTAAGTATGGAGGGACGTGAAATGAAAGTGTCATTTTTGTGTGCGACTGAAGATTTTACCCGCTTAAAATGGACTGTTGTAATGATAATGTGTGTCATGTAAGCTTCATGGAAAACATAAAAAAAACCCTAAATAAAACCTAAAAAATATTATAAACAGATACATAAAATACAAAGAGAAAGGACACAAAGCATACCACTCCCAAAACTCATCACTTCACAAAGGAAGACATCAAGAGAGGACAAAAGGAATGAAGGGACTATGAAGCAGAAAATAGTTGACAAAATGGCAATAATAAGCCCTCACTTATCAATAATTACTTTAAATATAAATGGATTAAATTTCCCAATTAAAAACAGAGAGTAGCTTAATGAAGTTTTAAAAATCCAGCTATATACAGCCTACAAAAGACTCATTTTAGTGTTAAGGACATAGATAGGCTTAAAGTGAAGGTCTGGAAAAAAGATATTCTGTGCAAATGTAACCAACAGAGAGCAGGAGTGGTTATTCTTATAATCAGACAAAATAGACTTTAGGTCAAAAACTGTAACAAGAGACAAAGCAAGTCATTACATAATGATAAAGGGGTCAACTCATCAAGAGGACATAACAATTATAAATATATATGCACCCAACATAAGAGCAATATATATGCTCTTAAAATATAGACAATAGATACAGATATAAAGCAAATATTAAGAGATTTGAAGGGAGAAACAGACAGCAATACAATAATTGTAGGGGACTTCAATACTCTCTGTGAGGTGATGGATATGTTAATTAACTTGACTGTAGTCATCACTATGTCCTTATAATGATGTGTATATATATCCAACATCATGTTTTACACCTTAAATACATACACTTTTTATATGTAATTTTTGTCAGTTATAAACCTGGAAAAATAAAATAAATAACTCTAGCAAGTTGGTAGTATAGTCACACGTCAAGATATTTTAAAATACAATATGTGATCATATATTCCTAGTTAGGTATATCCAAAGAATAAAAACAAAGCACAAAAAAATCTTAAAGTACATTCAGTAGTCGTATTTTTGCACTACCTCTGATAATACATAAATTGTGGGATAAAGCAGGTAAGTCACTTTGTTAGTGTTATTAGAAACCAAGATTTTCAACTAAATGCAAAGGATTGCAAATGAAAGAACGGCTCTGCAACAATGAGCATCCTTTGAACTCAGACTGTGAATTATAAAAATCATTTCTTCCCTGGAGAAGGAAAAGTTGATTCTGGGTCTGGGGCAGGAAATGTACAACTTGAGCTTGGTGCCTCTCAGGTTATTTATCAAAATCTATTCGGATCTTGTCAGAAGGACAAATGGGAAAAAGGACATAGGAGCCAATTTAAAGGGGCTCCCTCTGGCCAAAAATTGTGTAACCTGAGCATCGAAAAGATAACTACAAAGGACTGAAACACATGAAATATACTAAGGTTCATGTGTTACAACGATCCTTTAAGAAGATAACTCATTGGTCAACGTTGGAGGTGGTTAAGACATCAACTCATTTTGAAAGTTCATATAAGATAAGAATTAAATATCTACCTTGCTTTTCATGTAAAAATAATATTTCAAAGTAACCAAATATTTGATGGAAGAATTATCTTCTTTAAAGAAGAGTTACCATGAGTAAATGCAGAAGGACTTATAGAATTAGAAAGAAATCACTAATACGTCATTGCCAGAGTTAGAAAAATTGTAACTGTAATGAAATAATGGATCAAACCAGCAATCAGCAATGGCAGCTAAAGCCATTAGATGAGATACAGATGGACAAATTTTATAATAGATGGAGTGGCTGCCACCTGAACCCACTTATGTATCTTAGCACCACTGCAATTAAGAGGGACAAATATTATGTGCATTCTGATGTAATGCATTGCGAAGTACCCAGAACCCAGGTGAAAGGCCTGTATGCCAAAAAATATAAAATACCGATGAAAGAAATTGAAGATGACACAAACAAATAAAAGGATAACCCATGCTCATGGATTGGAAGACCCAATGTCATTAAAATGTCCATACTACCCAGAGCAATATACAGGAGTTTAATGCAGTCCCTACCAAAATACCAACAATATTTTTCATAGAACTAGAACAAATAATATTAAATTTTGTATGGAATCGCAAAAGACCCTGAATAACCAGAACAATCTTGAGAAAGAACAAAGTTGGAAGTATCACAGTCGAGATTTCAAAACATACTACAAAGCTGTAGGAATGAAAACAGTGTGGTCCTGGCACAAAAATGGACACATAGATCAACAGAACCGAATAGAGAGTCCAGAAATAAACTCACACTTATCTGGCCAATTGATCTAGGACAAATGAGGCAAGAAATTGCAGTGGGGGAAAAGACAGTCTCTTCAACAAATGGTGCTGGGAAAACTGGACAGCCACAAGTAAGAGAGTGAAACTAGACTACTTTCTTACACCCTACACAAAAATAAACTCAAAGGATTAAATACTTAAAACTCCCTGAAGTAAACATAGGCAGTGACTTCTTTGACATGAGCCGTAGAAACATTTTTCTAGCTGTGTCTCCTCAGGTAAGGTAAACAGAAGCAAAAGTAAACTGTTGGGACTACATCAAAATAAAAAGCTTTTGCACAGTGAAGGAAACCATCAACAAAACAAAAAGTCAACCTACTGAATGGGAGAAGATATCTGCAAATGATTTATGCAATAAAGGGTTAGTATCCAAAATGTATAAAGAATTTAAACAACTCAACACCAAAAATAAAATCTGTTTGAAACATGGGTAGGGTACCTGAAGGTGTATTTTTCCGAAGACATATAGATGGCCAGTAGACACATGAAAAGATGCTCAACATCACTCATATGAGGGAAATGCAAATCAAAACCACAATGAGATATCATCTCACACCTGTCAGAATGGTTAAAATAAAAAAAAAAATACACATGAAACAAGAGTTGGTGAGGATGTGGACTCGCACTGTTGGTGGGAATGCAAGGTGGTGTAGCCACTATGGAAAATTGTATGGAGGTAACTCAAAAAGCTAAAGCTAGAATTACCCTATGATCCAGTATTCCACTACTGGGTATTTATCCAAAGAAAATAAAAGCACTAATTCAAAAAGATATGTGCACCAATGTTTATTGCAGATATGGAAACAACCCAAGTGCCTGTAGACACATAAATGGATAAAGAAGATATAGTGTGTGTGTGTGTGTGTGTGTAATATATATATATATATATATATATATATATATAGTGGAGTATTACTCAGCCATCAAAAAGAATGAGATTTTGCCATTTGCAACAACATAGATGGACCTAGAGGGTATAATACTAAGTGAAATAAGTCAGTCAGAAAAAGACAAATGCCATATGATTTCTCTCTTATGTGGAATTTAAGAAACAAACAAACAAACAAAGAAAATAAGAGACAAAAAACAGACTCTTAAATACGGAAAACACATTGGTGGTTACCAGAGGGGAGGTTGGTGAAATAGATGAAGGGGATTAAGAGGACACTTACCCTGATGAGCACTGGGTAATGTATAGAATCATTGAGTTATTATGATACACCTGAAAAGAATATAACACTGTATGTTAACTACACTTCAATTAAAAAAGAAAAGAAAAAAAAAAGAAACACCTAGAACCACCTATGGAATATTCTTGTCCAAAACACTGACTTCGAATAAGGCCAGGTGTTTAAATCTAACCACAAGTTTGCAAAATTATGGTGGGTAGAAAAACATGGTAAATAACACAATGAGAATGAGGAAAGTTCCTTTTGGACAAATGATCCAATTTCTTCAACAAATAAATAAAAGGAGGAGAAACTTATATAGATTTTAAAACTTTAAGAGACATAATCAAGTGCAATGTGATTCTTATTTGGACTCTAATTTAAACAAACCAACTGTAAAAAGACAATTTTGGAAACCGGGAAACGTGAACGTTGGCTGATTACTAAGGAACAATTGTCAATTTTGTGGAGAATTACAATGGCGGTGTAATTATATTTTTAAAATCCTCAAGTGTTAGAGGTATATACAGAAATATTCATGGGAATGGCACCATATTTGGGATTTAATTTAGAACACTTCAACAAAAAGTTGGGGAATGGATTCAAATGAACCAACTATGATAGAATGTGGACACCTGTTGAAACTAGGTGATAGGTACTCAGGGACTCATCACACCATTTGCTCTTTCTTTCTCTTTTCACTTTTGTTGTGTTTGAATATTTCCATACCAAAAAAATGTTTCAAAAAATCTTGGTATTAAAAAGGGTCGTTATGGAAATAAATACCATGTAACATTTGAAGTGAAACTTCAATAGTGAGACTAAAGAACTCCTATCCACCAAATTCAAGAAAGAAAAAGGCTGTGTGTTCTTTGGTCATAGTCCGAAGCTATGAATTAGTGACCTCCAAAATCGATCTTAAACTCTTTCCAATTCATCCGCAACAACTTTCCTTCAGTACTCCTACTCTGCAAGTCAGCTGATCAGAACATCCTCGTCCATCAACAAAACTTTCATGGCCCAAGATCAGCCAATCCCCAAACATTCAATTTCTGAAGGTTTCCCAAGCCTTCAACTTCATGCATTCCAAAACCTGAGATAAGATCACCAGCTTGCTTTGTTCCGTGGGACTGTAACTTGTACGTATAGCCCTTCTTGCAGCAAGTGATAAACTCAGGTCTTTGTTTCAGAAAAGGAGTAGCTTCGTTTGATAAAAGAATAAACCCATTCAGGGGCATCTGGGTGGCTCAGTCGGTTAAGCATCCAACTTCGGCTCAGGTCATGATCTCATGGTTCACGAGCCCGAGCCCCGCGTCGGGCTCTGTGCTGACAGCACAGAGCCTGGAGCCTGCTTTGGATTCTGTGTTTCCCTCTCTCTCTTCCCCTCCCCATTTGTGCTCTGTCTCTCAAAAATAAATAAATAAACATTAAAAATTAAAAAAAATATATATATATATAAACCCATTCAAAACAATTTTTAAAAAAAAATTTTTTTTTTCAACGTTTATTTATTTTTGGGACAGAGAGAGACAGAGCATGAACGGGGGAGGGGCAGAGATAGAGGGAGACACAGAATCGGAAACAGGCTCCAGGCTCTGAGCCATCAGCCCAGAGCCTGACGCGGGGCTCGAACTCACGGACCGCGAGATCGTGACCTGGCTGAAGTCGGACGCTTAACCGACTGCGCCACCCAGGCGCCCCTCAAAACAATTTTTGAATGTTGCTAAAATCAGCAAGGTCAAGTGTTGGGACCTTGAACCTATGTTTGCAAGCAGCTCAAGTTGCACTAGCCTTATACAGGCAAATTCTAGAATGAGGCCCAACCATTAAATATGAACTCTCATCTCCCACTTCCCTGAGTGGGGGGAATCAACCCAATTAATAAGACTCAACAATACTGAAGACGGGTTGGAGAAAATTTCTTGAGATGCCCTTAAGTATGATTTGTTCACCTTCCATCCTGAAACACACTGACAATCAATAAATGTTTACAAATGGGCATTTGCTTTTACGTACTTTTAAGTAGATTTCAATATGTCTGTCATAAAAGGGAAAAAAGGGTCAGGCCACTCTCTTAAAATGTGCATTCCACCTGTAATATTTATACCAAGTGAATAAAAAACATCATGTTCCAAACGACTTTATTTGATGTGTGATTATTCCTGAGTGAGATCTATAGTTTATAGAAGTACACGTATAAATGTATAAATTCCTCCAAAGGAATTATTCTCCAATCTATGATCTGAGTTCCAATACTTTTCATTTGAGACCTCAAAAGGAGAAGACAATATATATTAAAACAGATGAAGTGTATGATGCTTGGATTCATTTATTCAAGATACATTATAAAAGTGTTTTTTTAAACTTCTTTTATCTAAGTTATCATTAGTATATTTGTTCAGGAGTCAATATCATCTGTATCTTATCAAACTGTGAAGCGTTTCAATATGGTAAATTAAGGAGTTATCCAGGAATGTCATATGGACTTTGCTGGTACTTTTTATGTACTAAGAAATGACTTCATAGATTTCTCTGGTGACTTCGATTAAGTCTCTTGTGACTGCCAAACTGATATAAAAACTTACTGCCATCTTGAAATGATCAAATACTAAATACTCAAATGGATGTAATTTGAGTACGCCATTGAAAAATCAAACACTTTGTGAATGAATTCAGTTTAAGAGAAATAATATTTGGGAAATTATGCCTGAATATCTTTGAAAATTGAGGCGTACTTGTGGATAAAGTACTCAATGTTTTCTTCTGTGGTCTAATTTTTGGGAGTTTCTTTATGAATAACATCTCATGCACTTCTCTACCTTAACTAATGTGCCACACTACTATTCCCTTTTATTTTTAAGTTGTGTGTTTCTCCTAATTTGTGGAGTGATAGGGTACAGAATTATAATATCACTCAGAATAAGTAATAAATATGGGAATAGTACAGTTACTGAGACAAGACAATCTTAGTGTCAGTAATAAAGAAAAGCCATTTTATTTTATTTTATTTATTTTTTTTTTTAAAGTTTATTTATTTTTGAGACAGAGAGAGACAGAGCATGAACAGGGCAGGGGCAGAGAGAGAGGGAGACACAGAATCTGAAACAGGCTCCAGGCTCTGAGCTGTCAGCACAGAGCCCGACGCGGGGCTCGAACTCACGGACCGTGAGATCGTGACCTGAGCCGAAGTCGGACGCTTAACCGACCGAGCCACCCAGGTGCCCCAAGAAAAGCCATTTTAAAACAGGGCTCCTCTCTCTAGTTTTAGGGGTCAGAGATCTCCAGAAATAGGGACATTTTTGGAAAGAGAATTTTTAGCCTATCAGATTTTTTAAAGTGGTCCCTGACTGTGCGATCAGATTAAGGCCAAGTATGTAAATGCCAACCTTTGGATGGGATCTAACCGTTTAGCCAACTATCCGGATATTTTGTCTGTACAAACCAAGCCAGCCACTATTTGATAACTGAACAAATTTTCTCCTTTCATTTGGGTATGCCAAACACTTTCATTACTTTTTTTCACTCAAGTATAACTGACATATAACATGATATTCACTTGGGGTGTATAACAATGATTTTCTCTCTGCATCCATTGCAAAATGATCATAGTAAGTCTAGTTAACATCTGTTACCATACACAATTAAAATTTTCTTCTTGTGATGAGATCTATTACATACGTGCAACTCGCAAAGATGCAATACCGTATTATTGACTATAGTCTCCAGGCTGTACATTACATCCCTATGATTTATTTCATAACTGGAAGTTTGTATCTTTCGACCTGCTTCTCTCATTTTGCCACCTCCCACCCCTGCCTCTGGCAGCCGCCGATCTGTTCTCTGTATCTGTGAGTTTGTTTTGTTGTGGTGGTTGTTTGTTTTAGATTCCACATGTAATGAGATCAGTGGTTATTTCGAGCATTTTTATTATTATCCTCATTTGTTAGATGAGGAAATTGAGGCATAGAATTTCTTTTTTTTCTTTTTTACTTTATTTTGAGAGAGACAGAGACATCGCAAGTGGGGGAGGAGCAGAGAGAGAGGGAGAGAGAGAGGACACCAAGCAGGCTCCATTTCTCCAGCACAGAGCCTGACGTGGGACTCGAACTCCCAAAACCATGAGATCATGACCTGAGCTAAAACCCAGAGTCCAAGGCTTAGCCGACTGAGGCACCCAGGCACCCCATCCCTTTTTTTAAACTTTATCTTATTTTTTTGGTGAAGTACTTTCTTCAAGTTCGAGCTATCTGGGCCCAGGGAGTAGAGCCCACTCTTTCTTAATCACTGTAAGGTTCTGTATGCCCAGATAATAGCTTAACTTCAGGTTAACATTTCAAGATTTAACTCATGAAATTTCTCATATTTAGGGAAAATTGACCATCATTTCAACCGAGGCTAATTTCTTGCTTAATATAGCTCTGCTCCTTATATGTTGTTTCCCATTATATCTATTCATTCAACTTTAGTAATGTGGTTTATTGGTCTGTTTCCCTTTCAGGACTAGATATCCCTGTAATAAAGGGATTGTGTCTTATGCATTACTATACCCTTCGCACAAAGCTTTGTGCACAGTAAGTTCTAAATTAATATTGTTGTAAATGAATTCATTTTATTTCCCTTCTAGGTGTGCATGAGGGAGAATAATCTTTGAGGCTACTGGAAGAGTAGCTAAGAAACTTAGAATCTTCTGGAAGAGTTATCTAGACTTGGGGTTGGTTTTAGATTGTACTGGAATAGTGACCAGTGAGGATCTGGCCAGATTGACTAAAACAGGGTGTTCCAGAAAGTCAGATGCCTACATATAATACCCTAAATCATTTTCCTATCAGTGTAACCTGAAAATAATAAGCAAGAGATTATGTAACATGATTCTCAGGTTTTTATTTTAATGATAAAATAGTAGTCAATACGTGGCTCTAGCCATTATCTGGCACCTAACCAGGGGGAGGAGAGGAAAACAAAACAAAAGAAACCGACAGAGAAGCCACAGCCTTTGCCTTTTCTAGGTACTCAGAACAAGGATTTATCTGTAACTTGAGGTTCATGAACTCCCCACCATGGTATGCAAGATTTGGTTGCCTGTATAAGTGAGTGCCTCTTTGAATACCCAGATTAAAACAAACAAACAAACAAACAAACAAACAAACAAACACTGCTTTGGGGGAATCTGTGCAATCTAGCGATAAAACCATACTTTCCCTTGTGCTGCAGTATCAAAGCATCTGTATCAGGGCCTCAGACAGTCTGTTCAGTAGTTGTTGGTATATTTTCTTCCATTTCTGCTCCACAAGATTCTGGAGAATGAAGAAGGTATTTTCTTTCATTTTTGTGCCCCTAGCACCTGGCAACATGAAGCCTTATAAATCGAAGTTTTTCGATTAAAAAGAACGAATGTATGGCCTAGAAATTGTAGAAGTTATAGTCTTCTGGAATCTTGTAGAATCTTCTGGAAGAGTTTAATCCTTCATTATCATGTATATAAGTTTCTTAGTACATAAAACAGGGCTACTATTACATATTCTGGGGGGAAATAAAAAGAGACTAATTGTAGGAATAAATTCTTAAATTTATTACTTTTTTCTTTCTGGAGTCATTAGCTTTACATTTCACTGGTGAAAAATACAAGACTAGGTATTTTCTGACCAGCTAGTTTGGCCAGTGGTAGGAGAAATGCATGTCTTTAGAACACTATTGGTACCTCAAGTCTTTTGAGGTCCTTTGAGAATTTCTTCTCTAGAATTCCCAAAACTTTGCATTTTGTTGGGTGTGCTTCATCGTGTTTCCAGATGAAACCTATGACTAGGAACTCATGGGCTAGAAAGCACGTGAGCTGCATGGACAGGGCAACACTGGCCATGGACAGAGAAACAAGAACTTGGGTCTTAGTCCTGTTCAGTTATTAACTTGAAGGTGATCTTAAGCATGCCATTCAACCTCCGGTCACCTCCATTTCATCAGTCTATAAAGTGAGGGGGCTAGTTTAGACAAGAGAAGAGCAGTGGAGAAGCAGAGAGAGAGGGAGAGAGAATCTCAAGCAGGCTCCACACTATCAGCACAGAACCCGACACGGGCTTGATCCCACAAACGGTGAGATCACGACCTGAGGTGAAATCAAGAGTCAGCCACTTAACCAACGGAGCCACCCAGGTGCCCTCTGCCCTTGTCTTTGTACAGAGGTCACTCATTAAAGTCTTTTTTACCTTATAAAGAAAACTAATAAAAAAATTTAAAAAAATAAAGTCTTTTTTACCTTTTCTCATTTTAAGAAGGAGGTAGATTGTATCTGCACACTTAGTGAAAGAATAGTTCTGAGAACTTTTCAGCTGTAATTTTTGTAGTGATCTGATTCAGACATTTGACACAAACAGGAACTTATTAAACACTTTGACAGAAGTGGATCTGCACAGAGACCTGACAGAAGTTATCTAATCTTTTGAAATCCTGACAATTATGTCATGGGGTAAACAGACAGACGCTTTTGATAGTGTTTCATCTTCCTTAAATATTTCAATGGATTTACCCGTAGAAAATGAAAACACTGATTTGAAAAGTATATGCACCCCCATGTTTATAGCAGCATTACTTACATTATCTAAGATATGGAAACAGTCCATTGATAGATGAATGAATAAAAGAGACGTGGCATACACACACACACACACACACACATATATATACCATATATATATATGTGTGTGTGTGTATATATATATATATATACATACCACTATATATATATATATACACACACACACACCACCATATATATATATATATATATATATATATATATATTCTTAAATATAGACAGCAAACTCGTGGTTACCAGAAGGGAGGTAAGTTGGGGGGAAGAATGAAATGGATAAAGGGGATTAAGTGTATGCTTATCATGATAAGCACTGAGTAATATATAAAATTGTTGAATCACTATATTGTACCTTTGAGACTAATACAACATTGTATATTAATTATACCTTAGTTAAAAAAAAAGAAAAAAAAATGTTGCGATGGAAATTGTTCCTAGATTTGTTGGCAGGTCCTGGGGAGATTAGGGTTAAAGACATCTGTTTATAAAAGTACACTGTGGTTGGTTTACACTGAGTTCAATTTCTTTAATTAGATTACTCTTTTGGAAGGTAGAAGATATATTTTCTAATAACAAAAAGTACCCCTAGAATATACTACAGGACTGAGAAGTCTATATTGTGGTTGACCAGCTGACCAAAAGCATAAATCAAAATAGACTCTTGGCATGTAAATGAGAAATTTTCTCCAAAAGAAATCTGGTGGAACTCACCTAAGTCCAACTCTATGCTCTGGGAAGAATGTAAGGACAAAGTGACAATGAGAGAAAATTCTGAAGACCCTCTGAAACTTTAGCACATTGAGCTCTCTTCTGGAGTTAAGATTGAAAGCAGAATTAGCAACTAACTTCTCCAAAAGAACAGAAGAAATCTAATTGTTTGCCTGATATATTAAG